>NW_023605590.1:0-59999 GCF_013339745.2 Dermacentor silvarum
TAGTAAAAGTGAACACCCTGATAAATGTTCACATGCACCGCGCCATCTGCTCAGCGTGTATTTGACGTTTGCTCACCGCTGTCATCACGTACCGTACTAGAGCAGAGTAGGAATTAATGATGCAGTGAACAATGACGCCTTCATAGCGTTCTGCATCGTCATGCATCACCATTGCTACTGCTGTGGTGTCACCTGCTAAATAGAACCGAACCACTTTTACTGCCTGTGTAGTCCTAGGTCAAACAAACAGCTGATCTCAATAAGAACAACAAGAAAATACCTAATGCTTTGTCCTCAGCATGAGATGAGACTACGCAGTGATGGATTTTACCATTATTTATTGCTGTCAGCGCGTACAGCTAGTAAAAGGGCAAATTGAGATTGAAGCGGGTGGTCTGGGCTGCATTGGCGGTGCCATGTTGCTGCGTAATCATGGTTAGGGTGGGGACTGATGTTACCAGTGCTAACTGCCACAGTAATTCATCGTACAAGACGGGCATGCGAGAAGGGCCTAACATCTGTAAATCTTTTGTGAACGTCACCATGTAGCCTGCACCAAAGGACAACAAAGCTAGGCAACATGAGAGACGTAAGCGTGGAATTGATGAGGGAACAATGTTTAGCTTCATGCACCTTCGCAACGATCATCTCCTTACATTAATTATCTGCCATCATGTCAACAAACTCATTGCAGTTCGACTTGTAAATGTAACATGGATGTATTATGCGTTGTCGTGATCTAAATAAAAAAAAATGAAAGGTGCATTAGTGTTTTGCAAAAAAAAAAAAGAGAGGAGGTGAACCCTCATTTCTTATATGGGAGTAGGCAAGAAAGGTCCTTTGCGTTGCGGTTGGGCAAAGAAAGAATGCCTCTGTGCACGAAGAGCAGGTCACATTCTTGTACTACAGATTCTTTGCTTCTATTTCGGCTGCTACTATGCTGTTTTAAAAAAAATTCTTGTGGTAGAATACTCTTGGAAGACACTTTACAACTTTTATAGTATAACTAAAGTTTTCCACAGGGCCCTGGTGAACAGTCCTCTTAATTTCTGAGGGACTCAAGGGGTTGTACAATTAGATGAGTTGTTTCTATGTAAACCTCACATTGACAAGCTTTGCAAAAATCTCGGCAAGGCTTGTTATATTCTGCTCAAGAGCCGAAATTGTTTTGATACAGAAACCCTTCGAGAAATTTATTTCAGCTTGTTCCACAGTCACCTGTGGTACTGTGTTACATCTCTGGGCCATTCATACATTGAGCCATTTATAAAACTTCAAAAGAGGACTGTCCACTTTATGACTTCCTCACAATACAATGCTACACGACACCGCTCTTTCAACGTACACATTTTACCGTTTACATCATTACTAAATTTTTAAACTCTTGTAATGGTTAATAGTAGCATCGTTACTGACTACCCACTCTCTGCTACCAACTTTACCGAATCAGGACGCTGTACACGCAGTGCACTAAAACAAAATTTTCTGGTTCCAAAGGCTTGTAATAATTGTGGTAAACAGAGAATTTGAAGTGTTGGAGTAGTCGAGAGGAACGTTCAGCCCATGTAAGTTAGAAATGCAGCTAATTTTCAGAGATAATTAAAACAGCATTTTCGTGATCTTCTTTCGTATGTTTATTAATACATTCAACGCTTCCTTTTTCTTTTTTCTGGTGCATTTTCCTCCTGTAATGTTCAATGATACCATTTGCATTTTGAAGATTCTTTGTATTGTATTCTCTACTTCTAATGTAAAGTGCATATTGTTGCTGAGTTTAAGTACATGTGTCTGTGCTAAATTAATTGCTTTGCATCCTCTACATTTTTTATGGTTTGCAACTGGCCTCGAGCTAGGGATCCCAATGTATTTGTCCATATTATGTTTTACTCTGTATTGAACGCAAGAAATAAAGTTTAATTCAAGGAAACATTTTTCTCACAGGGCCCCCTAGCCTGGAGCTGCAGCCCCCTTAGCCCATAGGTTAATCTGGCCCCAGTAGCAACTAGTATCATGAATGCAAGTTTTGGCTGCCATCCCTTTTATCAGGTTAACATTGATTTGCACAGCAAAATCTTAACATTCATTCCATGCAGAAAACAGCCTTACATCAAAGGACGCAAGTAACTTGTGTCCTCAAGAATCTAAACCTTGTTTGGGGTTTTCTGGAATGAAAGCAGTTTAGGTACCTTAGTCTGAAACTCTATTTTGCTTGACTGCAGCATTTATCATGGATGCGAAGTGGGTGTTGTGACAGAAAGCCAGTGGTGCACATACAAGAAAAAGTACTGCAATGCCGCTCAAAAGTTTTCTAGGTGTATTGTGCAAAACCACAATTAATGTACGGGAATGACATGACAGTGGCCATAACTTAAAGCAATGGTTCATTACAGATGGGGTACACATGTATGGTCACATAAACATAATGGTGCAAGCTTGACATATAAGTGATAGTCCTTTTTTAGATACAAGTGGCATGGTGACATACCGGAATCAATGCTTGTTATTCTTTATTCCCAAAATTATCAGTTGTACAATACTTGTGCCCGATACAATGACATATCTCTGAATCACAGATGTCAATCCTATCTGCCCTGTGAAATACTTTGCCACATGAAATGGAAATCTCATTGAATAATCAGTTATAGATTTTGCATTAGTTTTATGCTGTTTCTTGGAGTCTTGTCTTTCATGAGTACTTGCATAATATGGAAAAGGGTACCTTGACATTCTAAATGTTATCTATATATGACCACACAACTATTATTTTTTCCTAATCAGAGGAGGCTCTGTGTGTCATTATATTAATTGAACTTCTTTAACAATGAATACGCGCAGGTACTTGCATGTGAACAAGTGTATGTAGCCTCCCAAAGGCAAGCTTGTTTACGAAAGTATCTTTCAGTTCATATTGGCAAGAAAACTTTCCCATAGGCTTTTTTTTTCATGCGAAAGGTGACCACACATTTCTTGATCTAGCAGACTGATCTTTTTGCTACAATCGGTCTGTGCTGCTTTTCCTCAACGAGTATTTTACATATGTCTTCAACACGTAGGTCCATCATCGGCTATTCTTTTTTTTTCTATAACTTTGATGTTTTCTTGGAACAATATATTGCACGTTTTTGAAAGCTAAACATTCTTCAGAGGCCATTCTTTCTTAAAAGCTTCTTTGCAGCCAGGCTCTAAAGTTGTTGATAGACTGTTTATGTCGATTTTTTTACGTAACAATTAGTAGTCTTGCATTTAAAACTTATCCTTTGTGCCCAATATTTAGCTCTCTTTTTGCACTATAAGGTGGGTACCCAATTTTTTTATATGAAATAAATATTGTTACTACAGGTACGTGTTTTCTCGTATGACTATGACTCTTTGATAATAATAATATTTTATTCATTCGTATTTGAAAACGTTTACATTCGTCCACTTTCTTCTTGTACATGCACAAAGATGGCACACAGCAATAGTGTGCTTAATTGCTCGTCTCTTTTTGCTGCATGTAATAGTGGCAAAAAGCAGCTTCTCACAGGGAACTTGATTGTGTTGTCTTGGTATTTGTTCTTCTGCCATATGTATTCTGAATTGATATTAGTAATCACAGCAACAGATATATAACCTCAATCAATGGATGTCACAAAAGAGCGCGTAATCCAAGCGCGCGCCGAGTGGTCAGCGCAAGCCAGCGAAAAGAACACGCCGGCCCCGCGGCAACTTCAACAGAGGGGGAGAGCGCATACGCCTCAAGCAACAACGCTAACAACGGCGCCGAAACGTCTTGGAACGAGACTCGACGAGCGACGTTAACCGGAGGAGAGAGAGAGGAGAGCACACGCGCGCGCCGAGACTCCTTCTCACCCGGCGAGCCGAGAGAGATAACAACAGCGTGAGCGTGCGTGAACAGCATGAGTCATCATCACCCCCCCCGAGAATGTTCCGAAAGCAGCGGTCGAAGGTACGAGAAAAGAGTAGAAGCTTCCAAGCTTTGGCCGTGACTACGGAATCACAACTCCGATCGAATGTTCGAGAAGGACCGTCGACGGCTATATAAACGCCGTGCGAGCATTGTCAGTTAGGAATCGGGAGTCCAGTGAGAATTCAGGAGTTGAGTCCGCACCAGTGAAGTGATGTAACGTGAAGACCGAGCGTCTGCGGAAGAAGGGGATTCCCCGGCAAGCTAGTCGACGAGTTCATCGAGCGTCTGCATTTCCGGAAGAAGTTCCTTCTTCGAGATTTGCCCCAAGTTACGCCGAGATCGTCTGACTCCAAGACCAACCAGCACGGTGAATACGATTGGACACTTAGTGTTCCTATTTATTTTGTACTTTACGTGTTGGACTCTTAGTGCTTGTCGTGATTATTTTCTTGTGTTGTTAATACCCATCTGATTTGTATTGTGTTGTGTCTAGCCTAAGTGTGCAAGTGTGTGTGTAACTGCCTTGTGTGAAGAATATATTTTGTGTGTTTTGACAACTCTGGGCTCTGACTCGGTCTTTGGACAGCAACCGGCGTTCGCTGGCGCACCAGAGGGCCCACTCTTAATTGTCCTTGCTTTCGTGGGATCATTTTCGGAAGCTGATAAATCGGCTTTGAAATTTGGTCCGGCGTCTGCGCCTCGTTCACGGGGTCTGTGACAATATTTCTGGCGTCCGCGACAGGACCTTTCTGGTGCAATTGTGTGTCCATAGTAGGGAGAAAGAGCCTAGGGTCGTTTACATTGCTATTGTAAACGATTTTGAGTGTTGCACCACGTTTCGCTAACTTGTGTGCAGAGAGCAGTTCGATTGTTGAAATCTAGGCAGATATTTTTTGCACGCGGCTAGATTTTGAAGGGCATTATGGATCTTGAGAAATTAGTTGCCCTTGGTGAGAAGATGGGTCTTTCCGGAGCGGAACTACGGAAGTGGGTTAGTCAGAAGGAAAAAGAAGCTGTAGAAAGAGAGAAGGCTAGCGGCCGAACGGGCCAAAGAAGAAAGAGAGGCGATGGAGCGAAGAGAGAAAGAGAAGCAAAGGAGCGACAGATAAAGAAGAAGAGAGGCAATGGAGCGAAAAGAACAAGAGAAGCTGAATTAGCTGAGAGAGAAAGACAGAGACAGCATGAGTTAGAACTCGAACGACTTCGATTGCAGCAGCGTACAGACGCTCCCGCCCAGGCAAGAGGTCGATAGCACTGAAAGGGAAGAAACTAGCTTCCGTCCTGAACCCAAGCAACTGCTTGTGGCATTCGATGAAAGAAAGATGATCTGGATGCTTACTTTGCACTAGATTTGAGACAGTTGCTAAAAGCCAGAATTGGCCAGAGGATCAATGGGCCACTGCGTTGAGCACGTGTTTGAGTGGCGAAGCACTTAGTGTGTACGGTCGGCTGACGCCAACCGATGCCTCTAATTATGGAAGGGTGAAAGCTGCTTTACTGAAAAGATTTAGGTTCACCGTAGAAGGCTCCGAGATAAGTTTAGGAATGGAAAGCCAGCCGATGGCGAGGACTGCCACGCAATTTGCCGCGCGGCTCAGTCACTATTTTGATAGGTGGACCGAACTTTCAGAGACTGCACAGGAGTACGGTGCGCTTAGAGAGCTTCTGATCAAGGAGCAATTCCTCATCAGTTGCCACCCGAGCCTGTCACTCTATCTGAAAGAAAGGAAAGCTAAACGCTTCAAGATATGTTGGAATTGGCAGACCAATTTTTGGAAGAACAGGGAGGGCACCAATCTCTCCAAGATCAGAAAAGAGGAGCCAGGGGACGCAAGAAACCGGCATCCGATGAAAGGAGAAACCCTCCGAAGCCTGTTCCGAGGTGTTATCTCTGTAACCGACTGGGCCACCATGCTAGCAGTTGTCGGACCAACTTTACGCGCCCCAACTGAGGTAAATGTTTTAAATGTGGGCGAACGGGGCACAAAGCCGATTCCTGTCGCAACGGAGTGAAGGAAACTCCCCAAGCATCCTGTGTGTATGCCCCGCAAACACATCAAGCAGAAGACATAAACGACCGGCTTTGTAGAACTTCGAGACGGAAAAGAATTCCGGTCGTTAATGCGGTGATGACACAACGCCCGAATTTCCCGATAAGGGAATGCCCGTACTTGCCGGGAAATGGCAGACAAACAAATCAAGGTGTTACGAGATTCCGGCACCAGCACAGTGATCGTGCGAAGGGACTTAGTAAAAGACGAGGAGCTCACGGGCGAAACCACTTTAGTTTACCTAGTCGATGGTACGGCTAGAAGCTTGCCGAAGCCAAAATTGAGGTCGATACCCCTATTACAGTGGGAAGTCACTGCGCTTTGCATGGACCACCCACTGTACGACCTAATCATAGGAAACGTCGAGGGAGTTCGCGCCCCAGACGATCCGAAACCTTTGGAAGAAGAGTTGAAGATCGAAACATCGACGATTGAAGAGCCACGCGGAAAACCATCAACCTCTGACGAGAACACCGCGGCAGCTGTCACCCGAACTCAAACAAAGGTCAGGCAAAACCTTCCCAGCTCCCTTCCACCCAATTCCGAAAATAAACCGACCGGTACTCCATAACTACGCCGAACACCTACCTCATCGAAAACAAGGACAGAAATTTAAATTTAAGAATCCGTTGACGATTATCTGGTGGTGCAAAGCTGTTTTGATTTGAGTGCACCGAGTGTTTGTTTATGTATTTGTGTGTTCTGTAAACTACCCTGTCATAGTTTTGTATACTTGTTGCACCTGTTATATTTCATAGGTTTGTCTTGTTACGGAGACATGTATTTTGTATAGTACAAGTGTAATTGTTACTCGAGAGATGTGTATTGTGTCATAACCTAAGTGTAATAGTTATGCTAGCGATGTGTTATTGTGTAGCCAGGTACTTGTGTGGACTTGTGCTGTATTCGATGTATCGCGAGTGATGTGTATTTGTGGTTGGACTGATTTATGGACTTACGGACTCGTGTGTAGTGGACTTTGTGCGCGCTTCTTTTGTGTTTTCTTGAATATTCTTGCATATATTCTTAAGTGGGGGGCAGTGTCACAAAAGAGCGCGTAATCAAGGCGCGCGCCGAGTGTCCGCGCAGCCAGCGAAAAACACGCCGGTCCCCGCGGCAACTTCAAACAGAGGGGGAGAGCGCATACGCCTCAAGCAACAACGCTAACAACGGCGCCGAAACGTCTTGGAACGAGGACTCGACGAAGCGACGTTAACCGGAGAGGAGAGAGAGAGAGCACACGCGCGCGCCGAGACTCCTTCTCACCCGGCGAGCCGAGAGAGATACAACAGCGTGAGCGTGCGTGAACAGCATGAGTCATCATCACCCCCCCCTCGAGAATGTTCCGAAAGCAGCGGTCGAAGGTACGAGAAAAGAGTAGAAGCTTCCCAAGCTTTGGCCGTGCTACGGAATCACAACTCGATCGAATGTTCGAGAAGGACCGTCGACGGCTATATAACGCCGTGCGAGCATTGTCAGTTAGGAATCCGGGAGTCCAGTGAGGAATTCAGGAGTTGAGTCCGCACCGGTGAAGTATGTAACGTGAAGACCGAGCGTCTGCGGAAGAAGGGGATTCCCCGGCAAGCTAGTCAACGAGTTCATCGAGCGTCTGCATTTCCGGAAGAAGTTCCTTCTTCGAGATTTGCCCCAAGTTACGCCGAGATCGTCTGACTCCAAGACCAACCAGCACGGTGAATACGATTGGACACTTAGTGTTCCTATTATTTGTACTTTACGTGTTGGACTCTTGTGCTTGTCGTTATTTTCTTTTGTTGTGTTAATACCCATCTGATTTGTATTGTGTTGTGTCTAGCCTAAGTGTGCAAGTGTGTGTGTAACTGCCTTGTGTGAAGAATATATTTTGTTGTGTTTTGACAACTCTGGGCTCTGACTCGGTCTTTGGACAGCAACCGGCGTTCGCTGGCGCACCAGAGGGCCCACTCTTAATTGTCCTTGCTTTCGTGGGATTAATTTCGGAAGCTGATAAGTCGGCTTTGGAATTTAGTCCGGCGTCTGCGCCTCGTTCACCGGGGTCTGTGACAATGGAACAGACATTTATTTGATACACATGAACTCGCACCCTGTTCAGCTGGCTTTCAGTTACGCTAATTGTGGCCAGCCTCTATAGATAGTCTGCAATGTGGTATGAGGTTATGTTGCAGTGCTACTGTTAAGCCAACTATTGTTCTCACAGCAATGTATTAAGTAAGGTTATTGCATAATTATTATTAAAAAAAAGACAGCATTAGCCCAGTTTTAAGGGTGAGAAAATGGCTTGGTGCACTTCAAGCATACAGACAGCATATAATGTGACTACATACCATGTTGCTAGTTTGTATTTATAAAGTGTTTGCAAATGGGGAAGGTGGCAGTGAGACTCCTTGGGGAAGCAACACTTCAGTTGTACTGATGGTATGGCGTGACCATATAATTTCCTTATTGCTTGGTTAAAAATATGGTGGGTTACAACCTATGAAATGCCACACCAGCAAGGCTGAACATCCATCCTTACTTTTCAGTGGCTTAAATACGCCACTGTGTTGTTGAGCCTGTGTTGTTGAGATTCCGAAATATCGCCTCGTGTGCCACGTCGTCAATGCCCCCTTCAGGTCTAGCGCGAGAATGGCCCGTGGTGTGGCGGCAGGGATGACAATCTCCTTCTTCAATTGCATTAGCACGTCCTGGGTCTCAAGATGTCGTATAAAGCCAAACATGGGTCTGGCATTTGCTGGGTTCGTCCAGGTGTTGTTGGAGGCATTTGAGTACTATCCTTTTCATGATTATGCTTATGCATGATGTGAGGGATATCAGCCACAGGTTGTCAATGTGCGGGGACTTGCCCAGTTTGTGATAAAGCGTACTCCAGCTGTTTTTCATTCTTGTGATAGCTTGCGTGATGTCCAAAAGTCATTGAAGGGGTCTAGAAGCGTCTCTAGGGCCTGACCTCGAAGATTCTGGTCGGGTCCGGGGGCACTGCTTCGCCGGCTTTTTTCATCAATGGAACAACGACATAACACAGAACGAACAAACACGAGTGCTGTGTGACACGGTCATATTCCATCAGTTAATCAATGTACGCTCACTTTTAACTTGGCAGCTACTAAAAAAAACCGTAAGTAATCAACAAGCCGTAGTTGAATATTCCTCGCGTGCTCGGTGATGACATAGTGACTTGTCGATCTACACAGCTGTATTCCGCGATAATAGATATAAGAGTATGTTAATATACAGGGCGTTCATTTTAAAGTGTTACGGAATTTTTAAAAATCGCCTGTGGCAGGTAGCATAATTCTTATCGTTGAGCTGGGTTATTCGATGAGGTGGACATTAGTAGCACAAAAAATCGAAACACATTCAAGTAACAAAAAGCTTGCAAGACGCATCCACTTGAAATGAATTTCCAGGATGACGCCAGCTTTGAGATATTATTTTCCAAAGTGTGGGACGAAATACATGGGCGTTCCAGTTACTTTAGTGCTTCAATGTATAAAACAGCATTTTGGTAAAAAGTAAGTGGAACAACAGTGCATTTTAGGGCGAGTTTGATGGCACATATCTCCAAACTGGCGTCATTCTGGAAATTCATCCCAAGTGAATACGCCTGCCAAGCTCACCGGCTCCAATTCGTAAATCACAATATGTGCTGTACAATAATTAACTAAGAAGTTGATTAGTCATTTTTAATTAGTTCAATATGGGATTTCTCGTGTTACTAATGTCCGCCTCATCGAATAACCCAGCTCAACGATAAGAATTATGCTACCTGCCACAGAGGATTTCTAAAAAAAATTAAAAACTTATAAATGAACACCCTGTATAACGCTGCGGCGCTTCAGCGTGCTACGCTGTTGCTGCGACAAATACCTTGTTCATTGGCTTAAAAACGCACGCGCGGTCTTGCAAGCTTTCGCTAGCACATCTACAAAAAATGCGCCGTCACGCCGCACACAACCGAGTACATAGCGATGTATGTTGTTACAACAGTATGCGGTAGCAATGATTTAAAAAAAAAGAGAAAGAAAGGAAAACGAAAAAAAAAAAAAAAGGCGCAGGTAAGATAACTGCATAGTGTTCGAGAGGTGGCTCAGCGCGCCAACACGACACATGCAGTCAACAGAGTATGACAGTGCAAGAGATTTGCGTTTTCGCCGTGACGCGGAAGCTGAACCCACGCCGACAAAAATATGCCAGTGTCGTCTGCTGTTGACGATAGTTGCCGACTTAGAACATCTTTGCCCCGCCTCTCGGTTGCCGGCTCTTAACATACGTCGCGGCCCCGAATCGGAGTGCGGATGCCGGCACATGCGAACCGCTCGAGCTCACTAATCAGAAAATTACCTAATAAGAAAACAAACGTAATAACAAAATCCTGGCTCGGGCCAAAATTTTGCTGGTCGCCAGCACACAAACGCTGCGACCGCGCTGTTGCATGTTGCCAGTCGCTGGTTATCTGTTTTGCCAGCCAGAGGGCGCATGCGTACGGCACCGCTCGCGCCGGTCCCAGCGTGAATCGAATTTTGTGCCCGGTTGCTCCAACCGCCCGCTACCACTGAACCGCCAGCATGCGGTGCGGCTTGCGGCGATGTGCGGCTTGAGCGTGTACAGGCCTTTAGTTGGGCGCGCCCGGGCGGCGGCTACCGCCACTGGGGTCCCGAACTAGGGACCTCCACCCAGTATTGTAAGGACCAGTTCCTTACGGGCTGGTCCAAGCATACTGCGAAATAAATGTTTTCACCACCACCACCACCACCACCACTCCTATATAATCACCATAACAGGTACATTCCGCACAATTAACGCATGCGGAATGCACATAGGCGCAACTACCGGGGGGGGGGGGGAGGGAGGGGGGGGGCACTTGACCTTGCATTGCGCAGAAGTCCTGGCGCAGGACAGTTCCCGCCGTAACAACTTGCCGCCTAACCATACTTGAAAAAACAAAACAATCGGCTTGATATATATATATATATATATATATATATATATATATCTATATATATATATATATATATATATATAACCTTCGGGCGAGGGGAGAGGTCCGGATAAAGTATCAGCCGCGCCCAACAATTGGTGTGCCTTACTAGAAATCGTTCGATTATCAATGCTGGAACTATTGAATCTTCGTCCAGAGATAGTCTACGTAGAGTTGCAGTATAATTATCTTATCACCATCAAAAATCGAATCAATTAAACCACTTACAGGTCTAACTGCCGAATTTCTTTGCGTAATGTTCGTGAAAGTGACCTCGGTCGAATGTGCAGAGCCATTTAAGTGCCAATGAATTTTTTCTAAAGGCCTGTGTCACTTCTGATTTTATAGATTTCACTTTCAGGTCGTTTTTGAATAAGAGCTACACTACTACTTGTTTCCCGGCAGGAGCAAAAACAGCAGATATTTTATATTTTGAAGCAATGAAGGTCACTTTGTGGTGACTTAGGGCGGGAGGACATCATGAAATTTTCTGGCCAAGTAAGATGTGCATTGATGAATTACTGATTTTTTTTTTCTTTTTAATTTCCAGCAATAAGTGCTTCAAAGCATTACACAGGGACAAGGTTTCAAACGGAACACTAATATACGGGTAACTTTTTAAAAGTATGCGATGTAATTACAAGAAACTGAAACATTAATAGTGCAACTGTTCGAAAAAAAGAGAAAAACAGCTTTACTAGAAATCGGGTTGTAATTCACCACGTTCGCACACCTCTGCCGTCATTCTTTTGAGTATAGAAAGTAATTTGTTAATTGTACTTCTTTCTGTGTAACCTTGACAGTACTATATTACCTTAACTAGCGATACATTAATGCTGTAGACTTAACACCAAGTACATTTTTCTTTTTTCTTTTTTTTTTTATGCGCTGCACTGCTGCTACTGGGTTGGATCAGGGACCTCTGGGCACTTAATGCCATTTGTCCCTGCATTATATATACATTTTATAGCGTCAAGAAATAAATGCGAATTCAAATTTTTCGGGCCTCGGTGGTTCACCATGTGCGATTGAGAAATAGGTCTATATGTGTTAAAGAATAAAAATACCTGACAGATGCATTTCCAGGCTTTTTTGCTTATTGTAATAGTAATTTGATATATATATATATAATATATATATATATATATATATATAGAGAGAGAGAGAGAGAGAGAGAGAGACAGATCGTCTGCGGTTTGCTCCTACTCGAGAAAAAAAGGCGAAAGCTTGCACTAGGCCGCGCAAAGCTCATGACACAGCGAAGCTGGCCGATTGATTGCGTGTCTTGGTTGTAGCTAGGTTGAACTTGGCAGTAGCTAGGTTCGGCCTTGTCTGCGCCTGAGTTCAGTGCCGACACCGCGTTCCAGCAGACCCGCTCTTTCGGACTTACGGCCGTCACTGCGCGTTGCGTAGCACAGTTTGCAACACCGACACCGCGTTCTAATGCCAACACCGCGTTGCAATGCCGGCAGCGAGTTCCAGCAGACCCGCTCCGTGAATGCGTCTCTCTCTCTCTCTCTCTCATTTTCTTTATCTCTCTCAACCTCTTCTTCACCTCGCAGCTAGAGCACTGGCACGAGCGCGTGCGAACGTGCCAGCTGTGGACGAAGACGACGACGCTCGAACGCAATCGTAGTTTCGCATAAATGCATGTTTGGCAAGCGTGGTTGGTAAATGTTGCATATGCTTTTCACGTGTAACTTCGTTGAACTGGGGTGTTCATAAATGAGTGAATTTTTGCACATGAGACAATAAAGAAAAAAAAAAAGTGGCTGTATAGCCTAGTGGTTACGACGCTCGCCTTTGGACCGTGGGTACGCGGGTTCGAATCCCGTCTTGGCAATTGAGCTTTATTTCTTGATAGTTTCTTGATACAAACCACAAATTGCGGCTGGCCTAAGAAATGCTTTATGGAGAAACCTTTGCATGGCTACTAGCTCTCATGCGACTCTTTTCTTTTGCACCTGGGCCGGTATTTTGTAGCGATGACTTTCCGGTGCAGGCAGTTTTAGATTAGGGATGAATGGATGGATGAGGCTAGATGAGGATGGATGGATGACCTTAGGGGGACGCAAGCGTAAGGGCCCCCTAGCGCTTGGGGGCCCTTACGCTTTCGTCCCCCTAATCTAAACTGCCTTTTCGCGCTTGTCAGTGGTCAGAGCGAGGGTCCGCTCGCGTTATCAACAGGATCAGCTGGCCGTGAGCGGTGGATGATAAGACTAGTATGGAATAAGTCATAAGGCATCGCTACAAAATACCGGCCCTGCATTAACTCGCAAAAGTTATCACAAAAAATGGGGGTAAGCGAAGCTTGTGGCAGGACGACGCTGTCGCAGGCGTTCCGCTTCGTTTGCCCAACACTCAGGGTAGGCGGCTCTTCGCTGACGTTTGGCCTCAACATCGCGCTCCCACAACTCGGGGTCCGGGGCTCTTCGCTGACGTTTCGCCTGGGCTTCGGAAGCCCTCGCGCTAGAATCGGACGACAAGCTTCGTTTGCCTCCATTTTCTCGACAGGGGAAGGGCTGGTGATCTTCTCTTTTGGGTCCCACGTGACAAGGGTAGTTCAAGGGTGCGTCCCCGAGCCCACAGGGGTATGCGCCATTGAGCTTGGGCCCTTTCTGCACTATCGCCAGGATCGCCCCAATTTTTAGCGTGACACCACCACCGCCGACACTTAATTGTGAGCCTATAAAGCTTCTCTTAAAATGATGCGGCCATGTTCCGCGCATGTTCAATCTTATTTTTATTAATTGAACTAACTGAACATTGTAGTTATTCGGCGTGCGTTCTTTGCGTCATTTAATTAACAATGTGGGGAAAAAAAGCGAACATTTATTTATGCATGTTCAACACACTCGTCCGAGAGCACAACAGGGTTTTACGATGATCGATAAAATCTTTTAACAGCTGCTTGACTGGGCTGAAGGCCTTCTGAACACATCAGTGTGAATAAGCTATTCCAGTAAGGCAGTAATATATAAATTAAAATTGAGCATATTTACACGGCAGTGCTTCCGCTAAAAAATGAAAATTTGTCTAGTACGCTGTACAGCGCATACATAAAAACAGTAGTAAATAAAGAAAGAAAGCACAGGTACGCAGCAACAAGAAAATACTTTCTTGCTGCTGCGTACCTTCTTTTTTTTCATTTATTTACTATTGTCTTTTATGTATGTGCTGTACCGTACTAGATGAATATAGCTTCAAAAGAGAAATTTCACAGCAGTAGAGAGAACTAACGCCACTAAATAATGTGCATATCAATTCCAACTTTGGTAAAGACACGCTATAGATTGCAATATATATATATATATATATATATATATATATATATATATATATATATATATATATATATATATGTGTGCGTGTGTGTGTGTGTGTGTGTGTGTGTGTGTGTGTGTGTGTGTGTGTGTGTGTGTGTGTGTGTGTGTGTGTGTGTGTGTGTGTGTGTGTGTGTGTGTGTGTGTGTGTGTGTGTGTGTGTGTGTGTGTGTGCTGCCTTCGGTTAGACAGCACTCACGACCTCAGCAAGGCGAACCTTATTCTTTGCCGAAGAGACCTGTGAGCGGAAGGCGCCCGAAAAAGAAGCTATTACATCTGAGGCACAAAATTGCCGGTTCACGCAAGCGGACCGAAGAAGTGTAGCCCATTTTTAAATCTATTTAGAAGGAGTGGAACCATACTTATCTTATTGCGGCAGTTCGGCGCTGTATTTCAAGCGCATATTTTGTCACAAGCGAGAGGATAATTGCTTGTGATCAGAACTTTTCTCTAATAAATTATGCTTAAACGAAGCCACTCTTTGTAAGCAGCGCTGCTCTCATGCATCTGCCTCTAAATTGTAAGACATCAAAATTGACATTTTGTTTCATACTGCCTACTTTGGGTCAGCTTTTCGGCGCTCTCGGGGGGGGGGGGGGGGGGTCATGCTCAAGTTATATATATATATATATATATATATATATATATATATATATATATATATATATATATATGTTTTCTTTTTTTTGGGGGGGGGGGATGCCCCATCATGGCGCAGCCCCTGGTGGTGAGGAGAAAAATGCAATGTCGTCAAGTATATCAAGTATGCGGCTTTCATGCGCTAACGCCTCCGTTGTCGTCTTCGCCCATTTCCTCACCGCTTGAATCTGAGAAGCTGCTTTCCGAATAGTGGTTTTCTCAAGAAGAAAATGCATGACAATATCCATCGCTGCGGCCGAATAGTGAATCACTATGCTGATTTCGGCGGAGTGGACATATACTCTGTGGGGTGATCACGGATCGAGATCCGCTCCCGACCTGCCATAGGAACCAAGGATGTTATATACTCTTATACTTTTAGTTTTATATCCGGGATTGCTACAGATCTGACATTGAAGCTTCGCTTGCATGGACAAACATCAAAACTGTGTTCTGCACTCTTACTCCCCCCCCCCTTTTTTTTTTTTTATTATTTTTATTTTTTTTTTAATGGAGCAACTCGAGCTCCAGTGCCTCAACACGCGTCGAAAGTTGTGCGTTGGTGCTCTCGAGCACGTTCAAATAACAATAAAAAAACCTGAACCCTCGTAGAAAAAAAGCTCGCTGAATGAACGACATGAAACTGCACTATAACTGCGCCTAAGTACGCTTTTATCAATTGGCGGAGAGCGTTGCA
Source organism: Dermacentor silvarum (assembly GCF_013339745.2). Taxonomy (NCBI): domain Eukaryota; kingdom Metazoa; phylum Arthropoda; class Arachnida; order Ixodida; family Ixodidae; genus Dermacentor; species Dermacentor silvarum. The sequence continues at coordinate 15,596 of NW_023605590.1, forward strand.
ATGAGCTATGGCAGTGCAAGAGCAAGCCACATCTGCAGGCAGCAGCTTTAGTAGATAAGAGTGCACAATGCATGTAATGCGGGATAATGTGGGTACCTGATTCCCAGCTTTGTGGCTTTGAATCGTTTCGCCTCGATGTTGTAGACGCAAAGCTGACTGTATCAGTCGAAAAATGGTATTACACTGTTCGCGTAACGTCCACGCCTTCGTAGGTTCCTTTGGTTCCTTCCTCCGTGCTTTCGAAGCTGCGCGCCGCAGTTCACGTGGTTTCCAAATTCACGGTATGCAATGCCATTTTGCGCAGTTTTATTTTTTTGATTACCACTTACGTGTCTTAAAAAAGGGAAACTTTAGACTTTACATTGTAATTTTGAGCTTATATTGTACATTTTTCTGTCTCCACACTTTTGGTATCATCATCATCGTTATTCTATAAAGCTGTGGTGAACATGGCGGCTTGTATCAATTGTCTAATTTTACGACTGATGTGACTTACTACGGTACTACCTATGATACTACTTGATAGGTGTTCTGTGCTACTAGTTCTACAGTCAGTTATAATTCTCAGCCACTCTTTGTGGAGGTAAGCATTCCCTCCAAACCTTGTTGGAAAATAAAACGGACTTGCTTAAGGTGTTCTTATAAACGGAGGGAAGCGAAGTCTTCAGCCGAGCGGTTGCCGGCGCTTACTTTCACTTTTCCCCGTAGCTTTCTGTGCACGTTAACAAGTGCGTCGTTGACGGCGTAATCATGTCGGACGCCTGGAAGGATATGCAAGAGTTCAAATCGCGGCAGTCGAGCCTGCGTGAACGTCTTCAGCGTCGCAAGAAAGAGCGCCAAGAGATAGTACAGGCCATCTCAACGGAGCCTGTCACAAGTACCGGCGAAGACAGTAGCGGAGCGCTGAGCTCTGCAATAAACCAATCCGTGGGATCTCCACAACCAGGCCACCAGGCGACCGGTGCCCAGTGCCCTAGCACAGACTCTCCGGCCCCCGCTGATGTAGACGAGGTGAGTAGGGGATTTCCGTCTTCCAAACCCGGTGGTCATGTTTGTGAAGTTTCAGCTGCCTGGTCCGCATCATCAATTTGCGGTGGAGTCGCAGCAGAAGAAGAGGTTTCGTTCCAAATAGGTGAGGCATCTGAGCTGGACAATAGGCGACCTTGTTGATGGCGTGAAAGGTACAGACCAACCTCAACATTACAATAAAGTGTGCTTATATTCTTGCAAGATTTTAAAGTAATCTACTTAACCACTTTTTTACTACAATAAACTGCTCACATTACCGCGCTGAAGGCAAATTCGTTCTTAGTGCCATCCATGCTTACTTGCTTACATGCTTACAAGTACTTGTTCACAAACTGGCTAACCACTTTTTAATGTAACTTGATAATTTTCCATGTTTTTCAGGGGAAAAGCCAACGCGCGAATGGGGACAAAGCAACAATTGTTCATTGAAGCAGTCTCTCACCGTATTAGATTTAATATGTATATCAAAAACTTTGTCAATATTTATGTTCATTAGTCGGTTTCTTTGGTTCTTTCTTGGTTTCTTGGTAACACAGGTGGAGCGCCGCTTGTTGCGCTGTCTTCTTGATGTTGCACTGGACTTGCCAGCAGACTCGCGCCGACTGCAGGCCATTGTGAGCCGGTCACTAGGCCGGGATATTGACCACAGTTCTCTTGAGGACTTGTTGCACAAGTTGGCTGCACAAGAACTTATCGCACTTGGTGAGGACGTCACGGCTGAAGGGACCCCCTTCCTCCAAGTCACCTCAGCTGAGCACACCCGTCTACAAGCCTTTGTTGATGCACAGGTGATTAACAGCTCTTTCTTGGAAGATAAGAGTGAAAAGCTTCACTTTCTGAACAGTAGAGCTTGCAAGCCAGCCTTGCAAATTGGGATGCTCCTTAGCAGATATAGAAGCTGTTTCAATGAAAATGGTTCTTTTTCTTGAAGACAATGCAATTGAGTTTTTTTCTTTGGCAACAAAATATTAGTCGTGGCAGGCATCATATATGCGGTAACTACTAATTATAACTATTCTGTTATGAAAATTAACTTGCTGATGTTGAAATAAACTGTAAATTTCAAATGCCACATTTGTGAAATTTTAAGCGTGTTTTTGGTAAAAATCATAAAGCTATTACCAGCTTGTCGGTAGATATTCATCTTTCAAATCTGGCACACAATATATCGGTTTTTCACAGTTTTGTCCTGCACTGTTTAGGAGTGCTTTGTGTGAAAATTATGCATGGAACATCAGTGCATTTCTCCAGAAGTTTGGGGAGGGACATCTTGGAACTAAGGGTCTGCCAATGTTCAAAACATTTGCATAACCAAAATGTGAATATTCTAGTTTTCTCACTGATACACTTCTACATACACACAATATATTATCCGGTCAAAACCTTCACAAATACTCACTAGGTATTCTGATGCACAAATTTTTCGATGGAAAACTTCATCTTAAGCTAAATAAGGAAAACCAGCTTCCTCATTTTAGGGCCACACGATTTGCTTCTAATAATAACTATTTGCTTCCTGTGCCCAAGAATAACTACGGCAAGTTTTCCGCTACCTTGGAATTTGTTACCGACTAACCTTAAGGAGCACTGAAATATTAGCATGTTTAAATACAACCTTCATGCTTTTTTTCAACTTTTGTAATTCTGTATTTATTAAGTAGCGCTGACACATTCTTATTTCTTGTTATTTTCATACACTGCACTAATAAATAAATAACATGTTTCAGGAGGTCCCTCCTTTAGTCTTTGACTATGGGACCTCCTCCTGTATATCCTCCTAAGACCCCTTTGCAATACATTGCACATTGCCTTCAACATTTTTTTTGAAATTCACTCGGAAGTGATTACGCAAAATAGTCATTCTGGGTATGAAGTACGGTGCATGTGTAACTATAAAGAAGTAGTTTACTTCTTTTCTTGTCATCCACTTTCGAGAAATTTGACGCTATATTGATCTAGACCTCTATGCCGTCCCAGACAGCTGAAAGCAACCTTGAGTTGTGTTTCGATATCACTGAGATTGCGTGAAAATACTGAACACGGCAGCAACACGGCAATGTACTACACGTGGTTCCATCTTCATCTCTGCGTTTAAGTAATGAAATGCAATTTTTACCATAGCAAACAGGAGAAGATGATGGAGATAGTTATTTTTTTTACGTATATGTAGACGAAGTTTTTGGCATCTAACAGTGGTATTTAAATTTTTAAAATTGGTTTTCAAGTTCATAACATAAGAGTACACAATAAAAACTACTTTGAAGAGCGATTTTATCCCATAGTTGGTGTTCGGGTCTCAGGAGGATATATACCATGTACAGTTACCATATCTTATGCATAATAAAAACGATTCTGTTTCTGAAAAAAAATATATATATATGTATAGTATTTGGTAATACATATCTCTATATCATGGAACTAAGGGCGTTTGAATATTCACTACTTTTCAATAACAAACGGAGTAGTTGCTGTTCATAAATTTTAATATTTTTCTAATAGTTCTTAAATATATAATAGTGTTCAAGTAATAGTATTTGATTCAATCTCAAAATTTGCTAGCCTAAGGTTTCCTACTGAGTGGGCATGCCGGCATGTCCTAAAGACTGGCTGGCTTTAATACTGCAATTGCAACACATGCTAGAAGTTCGTGAATATAAGATAAATATTTTATGAGTTATCACACATGTATTCATGTCAACTGCTAATGATAGGTTGCTATAAAAAGGACACTTGTATGTCTGTTCTGCTGTCAAGAAACATCCTTTATAATACAAATCAAAGCTGAAAAATTTTGGGGTGTTATGATAAAAGTAACAACAGTGGTGACAGATATTCTGTGTGTGTTTATTTATTTATTTATTTACTTATTCATGATACGTCAAAGGTCCCAGAACGGGACATTATATGAGGGGTGGGCACATAGAAAAATGGCGGGACAGGTTAGGTGGCGTGACTTGAAAGATGGCCTTCAATAGCAGCTTTGAAACGGGAAGTGTCGGTGATGAGGGCGATGAAGGAAGGGTATTCCATTTTCGGGCTGTGTGCAGAAAAAAAAGCATAACGCTGATACGTAGTGGAATGGGCGCGTGGTAGATACACATGTTATATGTGCATAATAATAGTGTGTGGATGTTATATCCTTCAGAAGCTAGAGAGAAAACTAAGGCTGAAGTCTTTGCCCAAAGCTACTTGAAGCAACAAATATAAGTCTGAGACATTGAACTTCGTTCATTTTTCATGCTTACCTAGGCCGTCTTCATGTGAGCTGCTTATTTTGTTATATGTGCACTTGTGGTGGCATTTCATTGGATGCACCCTGAGACACAGTTTGCATATTTAACTGGCACTGCCAGTGGCGCACCGAAGGGGGGGGGGGGGTCGGGTTTTGTAATCTCCCCCCCCCCCTCCCCTGAGCCCGAGTTAACTCCCCCCCACGCATCCAGCCCCTACAGTCCAACGTGCACCTTCAGCACTCTGTTCAGATTGTCATTACAATTCAGGAGGTGGCTTGAGGTCGAATTTTCCTGATTAACAAAAACACTCTATCACTGTCTTGTATTTATTCATCCACTCTTAAATTGCTTTGAGTAAAACGCTGAAGAAATAAACATCGTCATCATCCTTGGTGTCATTATTATAATTATTAGGCATTTTATTTGCTGTTGGATTCCTCTGGCTAAAGCCAGGCAATTGCATATTATGCAAAGGGCTGCCCGTTCCTTCTTGATGACAACAGGCGGATGACCCGCCACAGTGGCTTAGCAGCCGTAACGTTGCGCTGCTAAGCACAAGGTGGCAGGTTCAGTTCATGGCCTCATTTCAATGGGCGTGAAATGTCAAAACGCTTGTGCGCTTAGATCTAGGTACACGTTAAAAAACCCCGGGTGGTCATAATTAATCCGGAACCCCCTACTGCGGCATGCCTCATAATCATACTGTGGTTTTGGCATGTAAAACCCCGGAATTTAATAATTTTTTTTTTTTTTTACAACAGGGGGATGGCGACGAGATGCGGGGGAAGCGAGGACAGAAGCGTTCTGCGCCTGACCCGATTGAGTCGCTGCTTTCACTTCCATCCGCGCGGGAGAAAGAGACCAAGCAGTTGGGCGAGGAAATCCTAGAGCTCTTGAGCAAACCAACTGCCAAGGAGCGTTCTCTCGTTGAACGTTTCCGCTCGCAAGGTGGCGCACAGGTTTGTTTAGTTCCACTTTCAAAAATTTCACCGCACTTTAGCAAACAGTGCAGATGAGCATTATGAAGAAAAATACAATGTGGCATAAAAATGGTAAGATGTACCAGATCAGACAACTGGGTGAGTTGAACATTCTTAGCAGTGTGTAAGCACTACACGAACATAGAGAAAGCACGAAAAACAAGTCATGTGCAAACACTCTCACCTAATAATGTCATTCAAAAGATGCAAATCTCAAAGAATTTGCATCTCAGAAGAAAAAATGCATTTAAAAGAGCCCCAGAGGTCCTTTGGAGTAGTTGACGGATGTCTGTAAGGACTGCGGCAGAAGCGTGTCATTGATTAGTGTAGTCTATTGAAGAAGTGAGCAAAGTACATGTTAAGGCATTTCCAGTGACATGTGACCTGTTTATGTGAGGCTGCATGCTCCACACTGCTGGATCATATCATTAGCAAGAAGTTACACCATGTTTCTCATTTATCATTCGGCAAGTGACCAACCAAGTGCATAAACATTAATCCTGGCTGCTGTAGATTGATAGACATTGCTAGTTAATAAGGTCCTAGCTTGATTCGGTTTTGCGTGTACGCTTTATGCCTGTAAATGAAACTGGGTTCAACTGGTGCCCATATTATCAGTAGGCTTTAGAGGCTGTGAGATTTAGGAAGTTTGAGAACTGCTGCCCCTTGGTGGAGGAGCGCCACTGAAAAAAAAAAAAAAAAAAAAACAGACCGATAATTGAATGAACAAAAAGTATGGTGTTTCATTATCAGCAGCAGCAGCACCAGTATAATGTATGTCCACTGCAGGATGAAGGCCCGTCCCATCCATGTCCAGTTACCCCTGTCTTGTGTCAGGCGACTTGAACCTATGCCCTGCAAGTTTCCTATTGTTATTGCTCCATCTGATTCTCTGCTGCCTTCAGTTGCACCAATTTTAAGCTACCTAATAGACCACTGGTATCTTCTCTGTGCATTATATGATCTCTCCTGCTTCTTCTTATTGTCACTTGGAGTATGATTTACCCATGTTTTTTCTTTAATCTATACTGTTGGCAGCAGGATACTTAAAGCATTTTAAAAAGCAAGGTAGAAAGAGTTTCTGGAAAGGGAAAGTTTGCATGCACCTGAAGGTAGCATGAAGCTATGAGGAAACCCAAACCCCACTCTTTGAGTTGTCGCATAAATCGGTCTTGTCCTACCGTCTTCTAGCCTATAATTGGGACCTCATTTGGTAGAGCAACTGCCCCAGTGACGTAGTGGTGCAGGCTTCAAATCACGGACCAGGAAGAAGTTTTTCCTTAACTGTGATCTTTGTTTCTGTGGAATGCATGTGTGTTCCTATGCTACTTTCAGTGGGATGACAACATTTTCTTTTTATGTGTAAAACATTTCTTCTTTTCATTGGAGTGTGTGTCGTTCTTTACTAGCACACGGTCTTGTGGTCGCCCAATTGTTTATTGGAAATCAAGTGGGACAGTCCAGACCCCCTCTGGGCTAACTGCAGTTGTTGTGTCATTGCTGAAGGAGTGCGTGGCTGACCTGTCCTTCTTGCCTTTCTCGGCCAGGTGCAAGAGTTTTGCCCACATGGCACCAAGCAGGAGTGCAGCCGCAGCTCCAGTACTGGGACAGCTTGTAACAAGCTACACTTCAACAAGATCATCCAGAAGCACACAGACGAGTCCCTGGGCGACTGTTCCTTCCTCAACACGTGCTTTCACATGGACAGCTGTAAATATGTGCACTACGAGGTAAAAATCCTGCCTCTGTCCAGGAGTGTGGTTATAATTCATGCACCCTTTGTTTTGTGGGTCGGCAGATTTGCACAGTGAGTGTTCGCTCAAACAGCAATGTTACAGGCACCTTTTGAACCCCAAATAGTCATTTATTGCACCCATGGTCATGGTCTTATCATTCAGATTTAAAAGTGAAGTGTGTGTAGGAGAAGTCTCTGGCTGACTTTCTTCTTTGATGCTTACTTTCATACGGACAGACGTGTACATGTGCTACAACATGACCATGCTGTTTCTCTTGAGTACTGGCTTGCAGCATTTGGAATCATGTTCGTTGCTTTGCTCTGCAAATTTCTGTTGTCCCAAAGAGCAACATTACAGTAGCCCTTCTAGTTTTGAGTAATTATTTACCATGCTGGAAGCTTTTACAATTTCATGCAGTTAGGTATATTGTCACTTTGCGATGGTGAACAATCACAGTGGCACTAGGCATGTCAAGAAACTAACTGTTTATTGGGTGAACCTGTGCCCAGCAAAACAAGTAACACTCAGTCAATGAGAGCGGCGAGCACACTTGTTGATCGTCGAAATATGATCTGTGGCTCAGATGCGTCGGCTATTTATACTTGACTCATTGAACGTTCGAGCATAATCCCTGGCACTCGTACAAGTTCTAGAATGTACAACACTGTTCATGTTGAGCATGCAATCTGATTATAGTAGGTTCAGCGACAACACAAACAACAGGTAGAATCGGCTACAACAATCGAGAATGTTCAGATGCATGCAGGCGCGTCTTGTGCCTAGCGATAACGTTTAACACTGGTTAGCCGGTGAAAAGCGGTCACAGGAAAAAGATAATCAAGTACACGTGTCCACATTTTCTATCCACTGGCATGGCTCAGTGGCTGTTGCATCCTGTTGCTGGGCGTTGGGTTGCGGAGTCGATCCCCAGCCATGGTGGCTTCCCTTCAATGAGAGTGGAATGCAAAAACACATTTGCATGCCACATTTTGGTTGTGCATTGAAGAACCCCAGCTGGTCAGAATTAAATCCAAAGCACTCCATTACGGCATTTCTCATAAGCCCGTGTTTCCTTTGGATCTGAATCACCATCTGTCAATCACTTGTATTTTGTATTACATACTGTGATAACCGGTTCATTGGAAATAATGGAACAGATTTTATTGGAATGTCCAGCTTATACATATTAAAGGACTTGTTGCTTTATTAGAGGGAGCTCAGTTTTGCAAGAGCCACTAGAGCTAGGAAGCATACTAAGTGCTATGCCTTCTCAACACTTCGAGACATTGGATTAATTAACAAACTCTAGAATGTCTACATGTTCACCATCACCTTCGTTTCATCTGTACATACCATAATATCTTCTTGCCCTTACTTTCTTTTCCCCTGCCCTCCTTTTGGATCCTTTCTGTCCTTACTTGCTACACTGCCTATTCCTATGCAGGGTGGAAGCTAAAGTGGTTTGGTATAAGGAAAGGTTGACACTATCTTCTGCTGCCCTTGAGGGAGCACGGCTCAGCACATACACGCCACAGCACAATTCTCTGCTTTTCACTCTCTCTCTCTACTGTGTGTGTCACAATTTCTTGATCAACTCTTGCTTTCCAAGTAGTGCTCTCTCAGCTGGTCTCACTTGCAGCTTTTTAACAACTGCCTACAGTTTCTGTCGCAAGTGTGGCAACAAGTGAATGGTGGTGATCACTCAGGTGGACAGCAGTTCGGTGCCAATGAGCCGACCTCCAGCGCTTTCGGGCGGTTCTTCTCCCCCAGCACTACTGCGGGGCACGGGGCCGACTGTGCTGCATCCTCCTCAGTGGATTCAGTGTGACCTGCGCTACTTTGACATGAGCATTCTGGGCAAGTTCTCTGTGGTGATGGCAGACCCACCCTGGGACATCCACATGGAGCTCCCCTATGGCACCATGTCCGATGATGAGATGCGGAAGCTCAATGTTCCCAGGTAGCTGCTCCATCTTTGGCCTCCAGCCTGTGATAGTATCTCAGCATAATGTAGTACAGTTAAATCTCGATATAACAAAGTCGGTAAAATTGGCAATTTGATTCGTTAGATTGAAATTTGATGTCTTATTTTTATTATTATATTTTATTATTTTATTTTAATTTTATTTAAACATACCTTACAGGCCTTACTTGAGGCATTGAGTAAGGGGGGCGGTACATAGAAAATACACAGAAAATACATAGAGTATATGACCTACATAAATACATAGACATTTACATAACACAACCAGAACCACAACCTAGGTACACTAACGTGACATAGCGAAATAACAGTAAACACAGCGATATTACGGTACTAACGCGACAGTAAGGTGCAAAACATAGTGGAAATACAAGAATACATGGAGCGATAACCATAAAATCTCACATTTGATTAGTCATGAAATGAATCATAGTTGAACAGGCATGCGATGCTATCCGGGAGAGAATTCCAAAGCTTGACAGCATGAGGAAGAGCAGAGTATTGGAATGCTTGTGTAGAACCGGTAAATGCGGGCATAGCTGAAAAATTTTGTGGAGCCTGTATGACGTGGAGTAGGGTCGTTTCAAGCATGCCGGTACTCGAGTGGAGTGAATGAACTTGTGAAACAGTGTTAACAGGGCAATGTCTTTTTGAGTGTTCAAGGATTGTAATGAAAGTGTAAGTTTTATTTGTGTTACACTGGTAGCTGTAATCGTTTAAGATGACGCGGCTTGCTGTGTTCTGGATCCGTTCTAGCAATTGAGTGAAGTATTTCTGGTGAGGGGACCAAACGGATAATGTAGGTACAGCGCAACAATTTTTGGAAGGAAACAAAGAGACAGACAGTAAAGAACGCTGTCCTGTCTTCCAAAAATTGTTGCGCTGTACCTACGTTATTCAGTGTGAACCAACTTGCACAAATCAAGCTGTTGTTGGACCAAATGGGAGACGCGTACTCGAGCTGGGGACGAACGAGCATTAGATAAGCTAGCTTTTGAACATTTCAAGGAACATTTCTTGAGCTGCATCATAAGTATCCCAATGATCAGGAGGCGTTAGCTGAAATCGACGTGATTTGTTCTGACCAAGAAAGATTCGATGTGAATAGAGGTCCTAGATACTTAAATTGTGTAGCCATTGCCACGGGTAATTATCAGTGTGGTAAGGATACGGTGAAGTTGTTGGCTTCCGGGTAAACGACATTACTTTGCACTTCGAGGTATTTAAAGTCATTAGCTATTTATTGCACCAGCTAATAATTTGTTCAAGGTCTTGCTGAAGAACGAGATGATCATCTGAACTTTTAATTGGGCGATAAATTATGCAGTCATCGGTGGATATTCTTATGCAAATAAGCACAGTCGCTGATGGATTTTTCTTACACGGAAGGGGCCGCGAAATTTTCCAATTATCGGGAATTCAGAAAAAGAAAACTTCAGTGAGGAAAAAAATCATTTTGTTGAATTTGAGAGTCTGTGACGAAAGATACAGTTTCATGCCATATCGATGATATCTTCATGAACTTCGGCGGTACGAAGCGAAGCTAGCTATGCTTTTGCATCCACTCCACCCCCACAGCTGATGGTGCTGCCCGCAGTGAGACGACACTATCACGAAAAACGGTGGCAGCAGGAAGCCAATGCTTTGTCTGGCTCTCGCTTCGACGCGTCTCCAAAACTTGAGATTATGCAGCCTTCAGCACTAAACACGCGGAAAGATAGTGCACGATGCCACACCACCTCAGCTCACCCAGGCTTTGCTGCTGGCTGCGTATACACTCAGCAGCCATGCGCTGCCACAGCCACGCTAGAAGAGATGTGCACCAACCAGCCCTCCACTCTTTTCCCCCTCCTCCCGCCCTTGCGCACACTTGATAATGAGCTCGCTCCCCTCCTTCCTTTCCCCTTGCTTGCATGGAAAGACTGTGCTCATCAAGCCACCATCCTTCTTGGCTCATCCTTGCATGCTTTCACTTGCACCTAAAGCATACAGTGCGCAGGACGCAATAGGATCTTATCGCACTTGGACTTTATATGAAATACTGCTTCGGTGGTCGCTCTCGGTCGCGTGGCGCACAATTTGAGAGGTGCATGCGCAAGCAGCTGCTTGTAATTAAGCCATTTAACCACCTGCGTCCGTGGAAGTTTCCATTTGTCGTCTCGGTATTTCTTGTGGCACCAATGAAATTTCGTTATATTGAAATCGTGTGTGAACACACTTGTGTTCCAAGCGCTCAATTTCGACCAGCTGAATGTAAATTACGACTAGAGTGCTTTATACTTTATAGCGCTTGAAAATGCCCATTTGAGTGTACCATTAGTCAGTGCTTTTTTTGCACAATATAGCTTCTCTTGGGGTACACCTCTAGGTTTTGAACTCTCACAAGCTCTCTTGGGGTGCTGTGTGTGGTGTGCAGCCTGACAGACGACGGCCTCATCTTCCTGTGGGTAACAGGGAGAGCCATGGAGCTGGGCCGGGATTGCTTGAAGCTCTGGGGCTACGAGCGCTGTGACGAGCTCATCTGGGTGAAGACCAACCAGCTGCAGCGCATCATCCGCACAGGCCGCACAGGCCACTGGCTCAATCACGGCAAGGAGCACTGTCTGGTGGGAGTGAAGGGGAACCCCAAGGCATGCTCCTTTCTTGCTCCTCACCCAGGGCGGTCTGTGCTTAAATCAGGGGCATTAAAGAGCACTGAACAGTAATACCTTTTACAATTGTACCTCAATGTAGTGAACACGGATATAACAAGTTATTGAATATAATAAAATAAATCTACAATCTTTCTCGCTGATATTAGCATGTAAGAAATTAATGCTTGTAATGAATATTAGATATAACAAGGTTAATTTTAAGTCTGATGCGACTTCTTTATAATGAGGTTCGACTGTATGAGAAAAGTCTTTATGGTTTGTTACGTCACAGTGACGTGGTGAAATTTCAACTTGGGCGTGCAAATCAAAAAGGGGAAGTATACACCAAAAAAGTACAAATGGAACTATGAAAGGGTCTCTTACCAGTCTTACCATATTTAGTAATCCTTTTTAGTGTCCTTTTAAATATATTCATGGCCATAATGCACTAGCTTTTCCAGATATAGCAAAATCCCTGCCTGCCTTTTTGGTCTATGCAAGGCCAAAACATGGCAGTGAAAACACCTGCTTTCTGTGTGTCCAAAGTAGAAAACTAACATAGAAATTGTCAAGTTAATGAGGCAATACTTTTTTTGAACAAGCCAGCATAGTGACTGCACTGACCACGGCCATTCGCACAGTACTACTCCTCACTTCTTATCCCGGCAGAAACCTGACACGGTGACTGAATTTCACTGCTGTATCAGTCATCATCTGCCGGCGATTATCAGAAGTGTCATCTGTTCCATAGCACCACGGCAGGTGCCACCACCGGCACTCCGTCTCGCACCATACTCGAGTGTCATGTAACTGCACATGCAACCACACCCCACGAACACAGACAACCACAGCACAAAACTAACATAGAAATGACTTTAAAGCTCCTAAACAAAGTATAAATCTTAACGCCCGCTCAATTTTTGCAATCAAAAGGAGCAAGGGTCTAATATGTGTTTCACTGTAGCGGTTGATTCCCTAAAGTCAGGTTTGCCACAATAGAGCCATGTTATGCAAGAAAGCATACGAACGCTGCAAACGCTGTGTTCATCACAGTTTTGTTTGGAAAAGAAAAAAGATGCCTGTTAGAATTGAGTAAGTACTGTAATCAGACATTGTGAGGTACATTTATTGCTTGACAATCTTGCTAGGGCTGGCAGAAAATAGGCGTTTTCATCTGGAGTTGACTTGTGTTCAATGCATTCAATGTCTTCCAAATTCTGCCAAGGCAGACACTGCAAGTAAATGTTTCCCTATTGGGGTCACCACAGGGGTCAGGCATATGCATGCTGACTGGTCAAGTTCTAATTATCCGGCGAAGGCCAGTTTTGGGATTGAAATAACGAAAGTTTGGTCCCATAGAAATGTGTGGGTGCCATCCAAGACCTTTGGTCAAGATTGAATTAATTGACCGAAGTCAAATTAATGGAAATCTACTGTACCACAATGTTGCAAAAACATTATACCATACGCCGCATGCTCAAATAATAATCAATGTCAGGAAATTATGGATATGTGAAATGGCAGCGTCAGCCGCTGCAACACATTTTCAGGCATCCAAATATATAGAAAGTGTTGTTATGTTACATTTACAACTGATGAAGTGATTATCAGTCTACCAGTGCATAAGTAAAGAGTTCTCAAACTTTCTGGATTTGATAAACCCCACCAGCCCTCTCCCTCTTTCCACTGATGTGCTTGCTATAATTGTCGCAGTGAATTAACTAAATGGCTACACACCTTATATAGAAATAAGATAAAGAAAGTACACAAATTACTGGATCATTTAAACAGGGTAATCAGTGAGTGGCTCCATGCCACTTATTAGAATCAGCCTCTGGTTGCCTGTTGTACATTTGAGCCTGCATTTTGTCATACTTGCAGTTCGAAACTGTATTGAGTGAACTCAATACAGTTTGAGGTTTGTCTGTTTTAAAAGTGAAAAATAATTCTATATGCATAACGATCTTGTTGGCTATCACATTTTGCCATGAACATGTTCAAATCAAATTTCACCAGAAATTCGGGCATCAGTTACACGAACATGGTAGGCAATACCGTATAGACTCGTCTAAGGGCCGCATTTTTTTTTTTTTTTTTTTCACAATTTTCACAAGGTGTCGCCCTTACATAGGACTGAACCTTTTGGTCAAAATGGTGCCGGCACTGCCTTGACTTGTGCGCATCCCGGATCCCCGGATGCACCATTGCATCAGAGGTCAACGCGCAGCTCTCGCCATTTAGTAGCGGCACGCGGAAGTACACAGCGTGCGAAAATTCGCTGTCTTGAACAATTCTTGTTTCAAAATTTTGGACTGCCAATTGGGGGTGCGGCCCTTACACGAGTCTATAGGGTAACCAAAGTAGGACCGCTGCCCCGTGAGCATGTGGCCTTGAAAACCATCGTTCTTTACTGGGTAACTCATGATAATACACAGACAAGCATTTTTCTCTCTTTTTTTTTTTTCCCCTGCATTGCTGCACACATCGAAATGCAGCATGCGCTGACCATACGGCCAGTGCCCTAGGCACCACGCTCCGTAAACGGCATCCTGATCCAAGTGAAGTGTCAGATGCATAAAAGTTTACTTTCTTCTTTGTACACAAATGCAACAAGTTATTCGTGCTGTGGAATGGTCTTGAATATACTGATCAGGACACTAAACCCGCTTTAAATGCAGCTACAATGGTCTGCAGCGGTATACCTCCCGCACATTAAAATGCATGTCACACACTTTCTTTCTGTATAAGGTAGAAACCAAGGCAGTGCAGTAGTAAGCGAGCCTTCGTATCTAAACTGTGCTATGCCGACACTGACATACCTATACTGCAAATCACGCGTGAACTTGCCCCGCGTTTAAACGGCCCATGTTGTCATCCGTCGACAGCACGACCATGCAGAAGCTGCTGAACTTAGAGGTGGCCCTCAGCTTTCACAACTTTCGAGTTTATTCCCGCTCACATGTTTTGAACCGCTTTCGCAAGCACGAATGAAGAACACTCAGCGTGGACACTGTGGGCCTGAAAATCGCACAGTGATGGGTCTCGCGCATTGCTGCCATGTGGATCTCTCACAAGGCTACCGAAGTGTGGATGTTGTGTGCTGTGCTTTTGGTACCACAGTCCAGTGTTTCTTCTCTAAATTGACAAATTGTGGATATGAATAGAATAAAACAGACTTCTGGTTTCCCCATTCCCCATTGAACCCTAAAATGCCTTTCGCAGAACCCAGTTTGAGAACCCATGATCTAAGCAATTCTTTCATGCACTCCCTGAGATTCACATTTCTGCATTGCACTTTCCGTGTTGAGTTCCAAATCCCACGGGGGACCGTATTCCTGGTCAAAAACTTTTGGCGATATCATTCCCAGTGTGCGTTCATTCTATCTGATGGCGGATAAGATGCTCCAATGAGGTGTCACGTTGTATGTTACATCATGCATAAGTGTAAATATCCCTGGAATTAGTAGACCTGGAATGCAAGCCCAGAACAAATCATTGAAAAGCGGCAACTTGACTCATGCTGTAATGCTAAGATAGTTTATTTGTATATTGCCATCCCGCGATATACAACACTAAGTACAATCACTTTGGTATATGAAAATTTACTCCAAGAAGTCCTATGGTTATATTTTTGTGCCTTCTTGTTGGGCAGTCACCCGTTGCAGTGGCTTGGTGGCTATTCTGCTGCTGATCACAAGGTCACGGGCTCAATTTCTAGCCATGGCAGCCCCACATTTCACTGGGGGAAGAATGAAAAAGTGCTTGTGTATTTAGATTTAGGTGCTCACTGAAGAGCACCAGGTAATAAAAATTAATATTAAGCCCACCATTAAGATGTGTCTCATAGCCACCAGCACAGCTTTGTAACTTGAAAACCTCTTAATTCAAATTTGAGTTAATGATGACTTGTGCTCATTCTTACTACACTTATGGGCATGCTTTTATATAGGACCATTATAGTCCTCCACATTTACTAAAACGGAGATCTTGGAAACTGTCTTTCTTCAAATTGGAGACTATATTGCAGAGGGAACAAGTTCGTTAGTTAAACCGGACTTTCCCAGCTCCAGTGCTCAAATCATATGAGATGCTGCTAAAACCACATGAGTGACTGCTGTTTTGCCATATTGCTGCAGGAAATCAACCGGGGCCTTGACTGTGATGTGATAGTTGCGGAAGTTCGTGCAACAAGTCACAAGCCTGATGAAATCTACGGCATCATTGAGCGCTTGTCTCCAGGCACACGCAAGATTGAGCTCTTTGGACGACCACACAATGTCCAGCCCAACTGGATCACTCTGGGCAACCAAGTGGAAGGAGTCCGGCTAACGGATCCTGTGCTTATCAACGAGTTCCGCAAGCATTATCCAGATGGGGACTGCTTGAAGACACAGTGAGTCTTTTTTTTTTTTTTTTAAGCGAAGCTTTCTAGGTGAACCTTCTCTGACTTTGCTGACCGTGGTTGCTGCTGCTCTTTTGTTGAGTAGCTCACACACAGGACAGCACTTGTATAACGAATCGGCTTATATGTAGCTCCATGTGCACAGTAGAGCCTCATTTATATGTTTCGGAATAAAATGCTGGGGAAAAACATACTAACTGGAAAAGCATACGATCTGAAGTCACAAAATAATTCGACAGACTCATCTGTAGCTGACATCGATGTAATGCGAAGTGTTATGCGAATTGTTACAGCACGAGCTGCCCATGCACGCCAAACTGGTGATGCTCAAGCAACCCAAGATGCACATTGTGGTTTTTGCAGCTTAGGCATACTTACATTCGTGCTCCTCTGTTCGGCCTAGGTCAGCAGCTTCTTCGAGCAGGGCATTTTGGTGGGAAGTTTTGACGTGCCCTCTCATTGCGAATCATTGCGGCACAAGACGCTGACGCACGTCAAGTTGGTGGGGCGCAAGTGACCCGTGGCGCACATTATCATTTTCATATTGCACAGTGTTTTAAGACAGCGATGGGAAAGCAGAACAAAATGGAGCTGGTGGGCGTTTGCCGGAATACGATGTCTGTGATGTTGCCAGAGCGAAACATGACGCTCATTTTGTGCTGCTTGTCACAGGAAACGGTGGCGTGTTTAGGTTATCATCCATAAAAATCATACAGTTATACTTCAAACCACAGTATGTCTCGCGCGCTGTAGAACAGGTACGTGATGATGCTTATCGCAATGGAATTGGCGGCGATAGCTGGGAATGCTGTGTGCAATGACCTGGGAGATTTGCTGGTACTGGAATAGAAAGCTGAGTGCGAACGAGCATTTTTATGTGAGACGGGCGGGCAAGTATTGTGAGGAAGCTGCTTTAGCAGGCAGCTACAGTTCTCAAACATGTGCGCCTTGCACCTTTTCTTGTTTACATGGGATCTAGCAGTTGAAAACGTACCATACTACAGTTAAACCTGCTTATAACGAACCTCCATATAACGAATTCCTGGATATAACGAAGTTTTTCTATTCCCCGCCGTTACTCCCTAGAAGCACATGTATTTGAGACCTCTACGTAACGAAGTGGCAGTGGGAGATCCCCTCAAAATAACGAATTTTCCCCGCCGACAAACTAGAGATTTCATCCCAGATTTTGTCATTTTTGCACGAGCAGCAACCGGAAGCACCTTCTCCGCTGTGACGGAATGCGAAGCGGCAGCGGCTTGGTGCGCTCGAATTCACGGTGACTGATAGGCAAGAGCGAGCGCACATGTGCGTGCGTGCGTGCGTGTGTGCGAGCGTGCGTGAGGCCGGCCTGCATCCCTAGACCCAGCGATCTTGCCGCCGCGGGCGTGACCTTTCCCCCTCCCTTCATTCAAACTTGAACCCGCCGCATGCTGCAGCTGGCCTAGCCCGCCAAGCCGGCACTTCTTTTTCAGTTGATGTTGGCGAAGAAACAAAAAAACTTTTTTTTTTCAACGCGCTGGCAGCTCCACTCTTTGGTTACTGCGCAAGTCTCTGCGCTTCACTTTACTAACCTGACACTAGGTGACACCATACGACGCTACAACGCCATCGTGTCGCTCGCTCGTCGTTTCCAACGCCTCGCGCTTGTGCGAAACGACACGCGTTCACGGGGCTTTTTTGTTCATCGCAACTTTAGTGTATTGGGAGTAAATCTTGAGTGATAGTTGTATTTCTGTATGAAAGCATGAGGTGTGCGGTACTGCAAAGGATTTCTTTTTCCTCTCTTTTGGTCGCGGAAAACGGGTGCGTGTTACAATCGAGGGCGCATTAGAATCAAGTAAATACGGTAAGCGTTTCTTTTTCGAATTTTTGTGCCGAACCTGCATATAACGAAATCCTCTTTATAACGAAGTTTTTCGGGAATTTGTCAATTTCATTATATCCAGGTTTAACTGCATTGCAGTTTGGCGATGTAATAAATGCTGGTGCCAAAAATTGTGTTTTTCGGGAAACTATGAACCAGTATGAAAGCGTAACAGCGTTGGGTCATTTTTCGTGTTCTCTATCGCAAACGTTGGCACCGGGAAATTGTACAACGTATCAACGGGATTGCATCAATGAGGTTCTACTGTACTACCTTTAGAGATGTGCTGGCCACTGGCTCTGTTCTCTAAAGATATACGCAGTAAAGCAACAAATGATAGCTAAATTTTCTCAGTGCAACAAATATAAGCATTTGAGTGCATAATTCTCTGTTTTCATTACAATTCCTTTATTAAAGTGAATCTTTCTATGCCTTCTTTTCCATGGTTTGACGCATCTGCTCGGTCAATTTCTTGCCTAATAAGGTGGGCCGGCCTTTGAGATAGTGAAATAGTAAACTGGGCTGATCTCAAAGCGTGATGAAAAGTGGACTGATCTTCGAGATAGTGTCATCTGCGGTCCCGTGGATCACATGGGTCATGTATTAGAGGTTTCCGCATGTTGCCAATTGGCTGGGCAGGTACGTGATTGCTGTGCTGCAAAATGCATTGATGAACAGTTTTACAAGCATTTAGTTAACCTTCTCACGAAAGCTTCGCTTTACGTAGATTCCAAAATGTGTGTTGGATCTGTGCAATTTTTTCATTTTATTTGTTTGTTACTTCATCTCTGTATATATGCGCATCGTTTACTGGACATTTTCAATGCCCTGACAAATTAAGACATAGTTGCACCGCAACTACTAAAGTCTAAGAATACATGCAGGGTTAATCACGTGACAGCTACCAAATTTATGTAAACTCTAAGGCATTAGAATGACTGTTCTTGCGCAACCTCAGTTTATTTTTACTCACAGAATCGTATAATACAGCAAGTTGTCACTGGTCACACTCAGCGCTATCAGAAATGAATGTGGTTTATTGACTTTTTGCAACTCAAAAGCATAGCTTAAATAACATTAAACATATAAATGAGTGCCATTTTACACAATTGAAGCAATAGATGAAGCAATCAACAGGCACTTTGTGAAGGCAGCTGTACAATGAGGAAAAAGTTGTTGTTTAGGAAAGGAAATGAATTTAAATTTTCAGCAGATCGATTTATTCAGAACTGAAACTGAATGATATGACCCCCATGCATGTGCCTCAAATCCAAGCCATTTAATTGCAGCTCTTTTGTTTTTCTTGCAATTACAGTTCCAATTTCTGGGGGCACCTTAGTAAAACTGCAGTTCATGGTCCGAACATGCAAATATAGACAAATGTAAAATACACTCGGGTACTTGCTTCTGCGTCATAAGCGAGGTCTTTTGGATGTGTCTTCCAGCCCCAGTGAGGAAATAGGGCTGGAAAGTTCTGGTGACTCGTGTTCAGAGCTGCAAATTAGTTCTGACCAGAGTGAGGAGGAGTTTGAGCTGCTGGTGGCCTCTGGCACATGGGCATGGCTCAACAGAAACACATTTCCCTCCCCCTTTGTTGGCACTGAGCCATGCTCCCTCAAGGGCTGTAGAAGATGGCGCCAACTTTTCCTATTCTCATCCAGAACCACTTCGCTCTCTCCTAACCTCACCAGGAATGACTTGTCGCATGGAGAACATTGAAAACAGGCTTGAATTCTTCGAACTGTTCAACTACGAAATCATGAAAGTGAATCATCGAGGAAAGATTCGAAAACAAAACAAATTATTTATGGTAACAGACAACAAAAAACCCAACGAAAAATGACCCAACGCTGTTACGCTTTCTTACTGGTTCATAGTTTCCCGAAAAACACAATTTTTGACGCCAGTATTCAGTACACCGCCACACTGCAAGGCAGTTAAACCTGGATATAACGAAATTGACAAATTCCCGAAAAACTTCGTTATAAAGAGGATTTCGTTATATGCAGGTTCGGCACAAAAATTCGAAAAAGAAACGCTTACCGTATTTACTTGATTCTAATGCGCCCTCGATTGTAACACGCACCCGTTTCCGTGACCAAAAGAGAGGAAACAAAATCCTTTACAGTACCACACAAGAAGCTGCTGCTGATACTGCATTAACAAAGGCTGTTCTCAATGAATCATCAAAAAAGGAAACTTTTGTGCTTTATTAAGAAAAAAAATGTTGGCACAGAAAGGGCTAAGTAAGTAGGGCGAACTATTCTACAAGCTCCGGATGGACCTAGATGGAAATTTTGCTAAAGCCTGTTGACAGGAGTTCACCTTACGTTATCAAGAAACCGCCCTTATCAGTGCCACATGTTCTCTTGCGTGTCCACTAAGCTGATTCAGGTTTGCCCAAAGTTTGCCCAAAGCCAGGGAGTGGAATCTTATAGACTGCATAGTATTGAGCCTGCGGAGAAGTGCTTTGTCTTGTGCCTGTTTATGGCACTTTAGTGACTTGCGATTTTCATTGTCGTGCAAGCAAACAACAGCACTCAAACTAGGACTAGGCATCAATTAAAGATATTAACCTGATTAATCGAAACCTTTAATTGAATAAATAATCAGATTTATGGATTTATGTATGTGAGCGAAAAGTAAATAGTTTAATTCTTGTACTTCGAAGTTGCCTTTAATGTCAGTGACGCCTTACTGAAGTGTACATATTTATCAAGTGTATCAATTTCACTCAGACGAAATTATGTCTAGCTATAGCAAGGCTGTTCATTCGACTAATTATCGCACTGGCTTGAAGTGCAGCGCTCATGGGCATGTTTCTCCTGACTCCTAGACATGCCTGCAGGGGCTACCTCAGTTGGAACATTGTAGCTCAATCAATCGTTCCCTTCCTTGCGGTTAAGCAAGCGAAGTGCAGACATTGGTGCCAACGCTTGCCTGATTTTGGTCACGTGACATCATCTAATTATTTGCGACCAAAAAAAATCTATTGCGATTAAACCATTCATTGACTAATCTGAAGGCTAATCAAGCAGTCGCCCAGCCCTAACTCAGACATAATTGAAACCTGTCATCTGCCCTTTGTAGTGACGTACCCGTCGGCTTCTTGTGTCTTCCAGTGGACCTGTTAACATGGGTATGGATATGTGGCCACCGGATCCCCAGATGAACCGGCCGATGATGAATCCTATGGTTGTGTACGGGGACCCGATGGGTATGCCCGACCCTGGCCTTATGTATGAAGGTCTTCCCCCTGTACCGTATCACCACTATCCTCCACCGCCAATTGTGACACCCATACCACGCCAATAAAAGCTTTCTCTGGTAGGCATGCTGGACTGGTCCCTCATTCAAAGTGAGTGAGCCTTCTTTGCCAATACTATCGGGCCTTTCGCTTCATTTTGAATGAGCGCGTTAACTCAGGAATGTGATTGGTCTTATCTGGCTAGTTTTGCGAACTTTGGCGCCATTTGCCCAGCATATTTTTGCTGCTTCATAAAATAATATATATATTCGGTCCTGTGAAGTATTAAAATTATCATGCCAATTACATTTCAACTGCTACACAAAAAATAAAAAAGACAACAACAGAAAGAAAGAAAAACAGCTAGTAACAAAGGTTGATGTTCTCTTCTTGTGCAGCAATGTTGTGGCACAGGAAAACAAGAAAAAAAAAAAAAAAGTGGCCAGACGCAGGGGAGACAACACTAGCATTTGCACTGTGTCCTCCCTGTTCGTTCTCACTCTTTTTTTATGCCCTAGACCTATAAATTGCATAAATAAGTCAGGTGCAGCAGTGAGAGTGCAAGACCTGTTTTCTTATTTTTTGCTTTGAAAGGCAGCACATATTTTGGAAGCTAATTTTCTGTTGGAGCTGCTAAATGACTCAAATTTCGCAGGTAAATTTCTGTCACAAACTAACACTTTTTGGTGTCATTTAGACACCAATTTGGTGTCATAAATAAACTACCCTTTACATGCGTAATCGAAAATTAGTGTAGTACTTTCTATCCTCCTTTTTTCAAGAAGACACTCTATTCTGATCTATTCGTTTTTCTTAGAGCTAAATTCAAAATAGGGCTGCTGCTGGCTGTTATAAGCATTGCACATATCTAGGGTCCTTAATTTTCAGGTAAAACCTCATACTTCACGATTTTTGCACCCTGAATCAGTTTAATGAAAATCGGGAAGCTTGCCCTTTCCTAAACGCTAAAAATAAATGCAGGTGTTGCAAAACACCGCCCACTTTGTGTGAGTAGGTGGTCAAGATATGCCGTATTATTTATATTGTGCATATATGAACATAGTATATGCCTCCTTTTCGCTTAACACTCAAGTAAAAACCGGCATATGTAATCTAATAAGTGCCTGCCGACCTTCAGTGAACGAAACTTTGTTGTCTTTATTAGACGTGTTTACATGAATACAACAATGGCACATTGCATCGCATTTCCCACCCCACTCCCTCTTCCCCATCGCATGCATGTAAATGGCGGTAATGCACTAGGAAGCGAACACAGCCAAAAGGCACGCTGTCAAAAAGAAAGAAAAAAGTGAGCACAGTGCTGACGTTGCTCTGCATTGCGACCAGTAGCTGTCATGTTGAGAGGATGTTTACCCAACTATGCTACGTTTAAAGAAGGGTGGAAGATTCGGCTTGTTGGACTTCCATTAACATTGTTGCAAGAACGTGTGGCGGCAACCAGTAAAACAGGACGACAACAGACAAGTACGAAATGCCCGACAGGTCTAGGATGAACACAGAAATGCTCAAAATGCATAATTATGATAATGGATGTCAACGTGGGCTTGTAAGATAGGAAAAAGCATCACTCCTCTTACAAAGCACACCCGTGTTGTGCACTGCTATTAGTACTTATTTTTTTTATTTGTTTAAAAAGTGCAATGAACAAAATAAAGACGGGATCACCAAACACTTCTCTATTTGTTGTTATCCTTCGTGTGGTCTCTTTAAAAAATTTTCAGTAATGCCTGCATGCCAACGAGGAATTTCATAGATGAGTTTATCACATGATTTGCGAGCAGATTTCTTTTTCATTACATGTTCCTTTGGGTAATTTTGCTTGTTTAAATGGAGCGTTCCTGTAAAAAAAAAAACGCATTGCCCGTGTTAATCGTTGCTAAAGATTACCACAAAAATTTCAAACTGTGGTCTGCTAGAGGACAAAACACACAATTTCTCCCCGATTTTTTTCAGCATAACAGCCAATTGTTACCCCCTGAATTTCAAAAAATATAAAACCCGAAAATGAAAGACCCTACTCGGACAATCCATAATTAGAATGAATTGACTGAGTGCACCATCCCCCTCAGTGACATCAAACTTAACCTTTTACATTAAATTGTTAGACATTTGATTAATATAGGTACGTACTTGTTCTAACTATGCATATGTTTTTTTTTTTCTTTATCTCGTTGCTGTATATATTTTTGTATCTTGTTGTACACAATAATACGCTGCCTGTTCTGATATGTCTGTCACTGTGCATTTTTTTATTATCTTTTATGATTTTCATTGTTTCAGTATTGTTTTGTCTCTCCTCCACTGTAATGCTTCATAGAGTGAATGTGGGTTTGTATAATAAATAAATGAATAAATAAATAATTAATTAATTGATAAAAACAGCTGAGTGCATCAGTCCTTGCTCAGACAACTGAGAATATGTTTTGTGTTGCCACCAAAGGTACTAAGGCCCTAGCTGCCTACAACTGAGTTTTCTTACACTTGCGCTATGTAAACAACTGTAATGCCTCAGAGAGAGTTTTCCTATTTTGCTAAGGTTTCGAAAGGCTTTCATTGTCACTTTTCCTGACATCCAACAAATACTTTTCACATGTGCTCAGTTTAGCAGTTGTAGCTCGACCCGCCGCGGTAGCACAGTGCCTATGGCATTGTGCTGTTTAGCTCGAGGTTGCAGGTCAGCATGGCCGCATTCTAATGGAGGTGAGGTGCAAGTACGCTTGTGTACTTAGATTTAGGTGCATATTAGCAAACCCCAAGCGGTCAAAATTAATCTGGTGTCCCCCACTGCACCGTGCCCCATAATCATATTCTAGTTTTGGCACGTAGAACCCCAGAATGAAATTTTTTTGAAGCAGTTGTAGCTCAGTGCCTAAAAAACCTGCCACTAGATGCCACAAGGTGCGCATTGTGCTAGGATTAGCTGCTGGTCTGAAAACATTTTTTTTTCTAGTTTATACGCATTACGAACTCGCCAGCTACAGTTCATAAATTGCAATATGTGCCCTAAAGTAATTAATAAAAAATTTAATTAGAAATGTTTTCTTATTTAGTTGAATATGTATTTCGATTTCACGTGCAAGTGATGTCCACCGCATCGGGTAATCTGCCACAATAAATTTAAACTTCTGCCACAGGCGATTCTTTAAATTTCTGTACTATAAAATAGAACACCCCGTAGATAGATTGAACCTCATCACCTAATAAGTCCACTGCTGGACAAAGGCTTGACAAACGCTCAAGTGACGAAGTGCGGCAAGGGAATTGACCTTCATGCTATCATGCTTCTCGCTTCAACGTGACCTTTAAGCGGCGAAAACACGGTGCGCGGCGGACTTTCCCCGTCGCAGATTGTTTTCAAGATAGGACCAAGGTGATCGTATTGCCGAAGTGGATCGTCGCAGATTACGTCCTGCTTTGGTCCACTGAAACCGTTCCGCATTGCTTTGCTGGCGAGAATCCTCTCCTTCTGTTTGTGCCAGTCTCGGACGCAAGTTTCGGATTCTCCGAATGCTCGTGATGCGGCCCGATTTCCCTCCGTCTCCGCACATGTGATCATTTTCCTTTTAAATGCGGCATCATTATGGACTCGGTACTTCATGCTAATAGAGCAGACGCAGAGAACGTGAAGACAGACGGTAGACTATTGCCCAAGCTAAAGCCCCTATACAGTTAAACCTGGATATAACGAAATTGACTAATTCCCAAAAAACTTCGTTGTAAAGAGGATTTTGTTATATGCAGGTTTGGCACGAAAATTAGAGAAAGAGACGCTTACTGTATTTACTCGATTCTAACGCGCCCTCGATTGTAACGCGCACCTGTTTTGTAACGAGCAAACGGCGTCCAAGATGGCCATTTTGTCCTCAAGAGTCAATATCTTGCATTTCTGCATCGAAGCACTCATTCTTGGAATGTTACACCAGGTACTGGATGCGTGGACGCGTGTCGTTTCGCACAAGCGCAAGGTGTCGGAAACGAAGAGCAAGCGACATGATGGCGTCGCAGCGTCGTATAGTGTCACCTAGTGTCAGGTTAGTGAAGTGAAGCGCATCGCAGGAACCAAAGAGTGGCGCTGCCAGCGCGTTGACAAAAAAAAAGGGTTTTTTTCTTCGGCAACATCAACTGGAAAAGGAAAGTGCCAGCTTGGCAGGCTAGGCCAGCTGCAGCAAGTGGCAGGATCAGGTTTGAATGAAAGGAGGGGGAAAGGTCATGCCCGCGGTGGCAAGATCGCCGGGTCGAGGGATGCAGGCCCGTCTCGCGCACGCTCGCACGCATGCACACGTGCGCTTGCTCTCACCTCGCAGTCGCCGTGAATTCGAGCGCGCCAAGCACGATGCCGCCGCTTCGCATTCCGTCGCAGCGGAGAAGGTGCTTCCGGTTGCTGCTCGCGCAAAAATGACAAAATTTGGGGCAAAATCTCTCGGTTGTCGGTGGGGAGAATTCGTTATTTCGAGGGGGTCTCCAGCTGCCACTTCGTTACGTAAGGTCTCAAATACATGTGCTTCTATGGAGTAACGGCGGGGAATAGAAAAGCTTCGTTATATCCAGGAATTCGTTATATGGAGGTTCGTTATAAGCAGGTTTAACTGTATATAAAAAGTAGCGCCAACCACTTCCCTCCTCCTCCGTTCCACTGTCGCGCTCGGCGCGGCTAAAGTCTGTAGATATTTTTTTACTTTCTCAGCAGGAAATCTAGGGAATTTAGGCGCGGCCAGCGCGATCGAGGCGCGATCTCGACAGTAGCGCCGCCTACGTCGGGCCTGCCGTGGCAGACAACAGCTAACGAGCTACCAGAGGAAATCCGCAGAAAACTTCGATCGCGCCCTGCGGAGAAGTTTTTGAGGCGTGATTTTGCTTCGTCAGTCAGTAAATGGCCTTAATAATGCCGTTTTGGAAGTAGCAACGCGACCATGCGAGTTGGCACAAATACCAAGTGTGCAGCAAGCGTTTGCACACGCCGGATGGTAAACAAAGCCTTTTGCCCTCGCCTTGTCAGTTGCGGCAACTGAAGGCGCAGCAGCATGCCATCACAACGAAGTTCTTGTCCCTAACACGTTTGATCCGTTTGTGTGTACCGCACTTTCGTCGCACAGGCCCGAGAATGGCGGTCGGAGCGCGCTGGAAACAAAAAATTGAACAAAAGTGCAACGCGTGCTTCCACGTGACACGGATTGGCCAATGGGGGAGTGGAGGAGGCCGAGGTGAGCACGGTGGCAGCAAGATCTAAGAATGGCGCTACTTTTTATATATAGGGGCTTTAGCCTAAGCAGGTGTACTGCAGCACACGGAGGAAGCTACGGTAGCTAGGCTCGAGAGTAGCTAGGCTCGACGCGTGTGCTAGGCGGCCATTTTGAAAGGCCGACGGTTATATGGTAACGCAGATTTAAGGTCATACTCGATTCTAACGCGCACGCAATCTTTGGACCTGTTTTATCGGAAAAAAAGTGCGTGTTAGATTCGAGTAAGTACGGTATTTGTGGCTTGAGGGGAGCGTTTGCCATCTAGGTTGACTTCGAACTTCCAGGCAGCCGCACTGTAACTGGTATTTCGTGTCCTGCAACTGCACTGTAAGCGATACGCATATATATTAGAGTGCTATGGGAAAATTAACGGGAGTCTGAAAAGACCGTATTATATCCGGTCCTGCACTATAAGCGGTTACGTTATAAGTAGTCTATACATACTTCTTTCTACAAACCTCTTCTACAGATCGGCTACGTTTTCTTATTGTGTTCAAGAAGTGTTTCAAAAAATGTCATCGTACAGTACTAGCCTTAGTTCTTTAGATGTCAGCAAATTTTATGTAATAATGGCACAGTAATGTCGATGACACCAGGTCCAATATTTTAGGCAAAATTTGGTATCAAATTACACCACAAAGCCCAACTTAAAATATTTTTCATACACTGAATTTGATACTTATAAATACTGATTTAAACATGGCAAATGTAACACAAAGCCCTTAGTAGTGTTGATACCCTGGAGCAAATTTTCAGTTGTGGATAGTTGCTAATTAATTGATTAATTCAATATTTTACTCGGCCTTTTTTTTTTGTATTAAATGTACTCTCCTTGGCCAGAAATAAAGGTTAACAAGTTGTTCTAACTTTCTTTGTGGTGGATTTGGAGGCAGTTAAAGATACCTTACATTTCCTAACTTTCATACTTGCCTAGGTATCATCTTTATATGTGTGAGAAATGTGTGGTATAATTTCTACAACTTCGAACATATGTGTCAGTACTTCTCGTGTTCTTTGTCCGAATCTGCGTTATGCCGTTGAATTCCTGAAATAAGAGATGGCAAGGTGGGGGACGCACTGGTAAAGTGTTTCAGGGATGCATTTCGACCTCTGGCTATATCTCTGAGGATAAAACATCTATATTCATAATTAGTGCTGGGGCCTCGCTGACTGCTAGCTTCTGCGAGGTGGTTTCTGAGGGCTCAGTTGTCAACGAGAAACAGAACAGGCAGCTGGGATGAGTGACCCCATGCCTTCCTGTTGAACAGAGCACGCTTCCTTACAAGCAACACCTGTCAAGCTCTGCCAGTGCATTCTTGTTGTTGATCATGGTAAACAGAGTTGCACACTGCTGAGCGGCACACTGGAATCGAGAGAGTACAAATGGCAGCTGTGTACAACCCTTGCGCACCTATTTCAGGCCATGGAGAATGAGGACTGAATGGTTCTGTATGTGTGCATGCACGCACGCATGCACGCACGGGCTCACATCCATGGCAGCACTTTGCGAGACACAGATAATTAACCTTAAAATTTGCCCTTTTGCTTGTGGGTTTAGTACGAGGTTAGTGTCGTTGCAAAGTAACTTTTAACGTGTTAGCATTCTTATGGTACTTCACGCATTGTCCGGGGGCCAATTATCTATCTAATCTAATTGTTTTTATGTTACCGTGTTACCACCAACCTGGGTCACTGAGTAGTTAGTGGTCGAATGGGTAGCGCATCGGGCTGCTGCGCTAAGGGAACATGGTTCGAAACCAATCGTCGGACCAAGTTGGGTCACTGAGTACGTGGCAATGTGTACATCCCTGCAACAAACTTCTTTCACGCTGACATGTGTCACTGTAGATGTGGAGCTAGGTAGGTACCGCTGTTCGAAGAAACTCTTTGATGCCAACTTGGAGCATTGGGTATGTGCCCCCCGGTGCCAACTTGGGTCATAAGAATTAAATTTCTCCGATGCTGAGCGGAATTGAACCTGCGTTACAAGGGTTCCTCAAGGACAGTAACTTGGTGTTTTAGCAGGCTTTGCCACAAATGCACTGGGTGTGTGCCACTTTTCAGTGAATGTCTTTCACGCCAATGCTTTAGCGAGTTGCGTCATGAATGCACTGGGTATGTGCTGCTCTTCTGTGAACCTTTCGCCAACTTGGGTCGCTGAGTATGTGCCACTGAGTGTGAGGCAAGCGAGGGAACAATTCTCGGCATTCGCATTGTGGGGATCGAGGTGCCTTCCCGCGCCTCGCCCCCAGCTCGCGCGTGGCGCTTAGCTCGATCTCCGGGAACCGCCGCCGTAACGGCAACATGGTGGACATGACTAGCGCACCGGACCTACTTTCCCGCGCAAACCGTGCTTCTCCCCCCCCCCCCCCCCCCCCCGGGATTGAACGTGCCCGCGAGAAAACGTCACCGGGACGCGCCCTGATTGGCCTCCCGAGTGGCGGCCTGCGGTGAGCCTTGGCATTTAAGTGCCGTGACTGTCGCACTGTGCTGTATCTTGGGTGAATAAACCTGTGTCTGCTTGCGATCTGACTCCGGAGCCTTCTCTGCGCGGTGTTGGAGAGTCAATGAACCCTGCCGTAGCGCCTTTGTGCGTTGTGGAGTGGAGGAGCGTCGTAGGGTAAGCCTTGTGCAAACCCATCTCCACAGCAGGCACCAGTGCACCACGCTCCTTGTCTCAGAGATCATGCATGGACTTCTCAGAAGCACCACCAGATAGCCCAGCATGTCCAGAAATAAGCGTGAGAGAGGAGCCTAGTTGTCGCATGATGCATTTGCACGCACTGGCAAGTCATTCAATTAGGATGCCATGCGCAGGCTTCACAGCGGAGCCGCTGGATGGCAATATTTGTCCTTAGGGAAGCGCAAAAGGGGATGCCTGCTGCAGTACACTCATCATACATAACTCATTCCAGTGGTGGCAATATGCTGTGTCATATTGATTCAATGCTAAACACATTACCCTCGACAGTGTCATCATGAGATGGGTTCTGCCAAATTTTTAGTAGATGCAGTTGTGAGCACTAGTATTCAGTAGCACTGTGTAATTCATCCTGTGTAAAAGCGAGCAGTACAGACCAGTTGTATGTAATTCATACAAGTTCAGTTGTCAGTGGAGTCATTTGGGACAGTGAAAAAACCTACCATGCTGAGAGCATTTGCATGCAGTGAAGTTATGCAGGGAGCCAAAATTAATGTCTGTTCTGCATTATGGGCCTTAAAAGACCCTGGAAAAACATCGTCAGGCATTATGTAGTTTCACTACCTAAATATCAAATTCACTGACAGCTGAAGTCTTTCAAGCCAATAAGGTGAAAGTGGACCTAGCGGGGCCGCACTGTAGCGCATTACATTTCAGATTAAACAAAATTGAACATTTTGTAGGCTTTCCCAGTGGCTAGTAGACCCAAATTCTCAAAAGGGCTGCGACATCCGGGGCACTACAGCGGTGACATGTTTGCCGGGCCGGCCTAGTTCGCAAGCGCCACCTGGTCTAGTGGTGCTGATCCTGCTGGCCTGACTGTGAGAGTTGAAGGCAGCCGTTTTCACCGGTAAAAACGTAGACGCGAGATTTTATGGTTTCATCGCAGTCTGTTACTGGCTCAATATCGGCACTCTTGTTTCCTTTTGAAAATGCTCCCAGAGAGGGGCATTACGTGGGTACAACGTATCCCCATACCACCGCTGTTGGATAATAAATAAAAAAAATTGCTGTGGTTTAGCTTTGGTTAACCCTGGTTGATAACGAAAGCTTCACTGCCCTGGCTAGGCCCATTTTTGAGCTGTGGCCGAGGTGTGGTTTCGCATTGATATACATACATGTTTGCAATGAATACAGTGTTTATTTATCATTTTTTATGCCTATGAAGACACTGTGGTGATCAGTAAAGTAGTGAGACTTGGTTGCAACTCGCAGCCGGGCCCAACTCTACTCGGGCAACGGCGACAATGTCTCCTTTCAGGGCTCCGTAAAGGCCTAAATATAGTCCGACGTTCGCATATTCGGAACTAGATGAGACATGTGTATGCTGCAGTAAAGATCCAGAGACCACTCAGCACATCCTAATGGAATGCGACGGGATCCACCCAGCGAGAACCGTAGGTAACGTGCAACTCCCAGAAGCGCTTGGGTTTAAAGTGGAAGGAAACATAAACAGATCAGCCGTAGAGATCAGCAAGAGACGATTAGAGTACTGGTGGAAAAAAAGCAGGGAAAAGATCGATACGACCTGATCTCTTAAAATCATAGGCAGCGGTACAAGCTAAATTTTTGAAAAAGGTATAGAAAAATGCGAGATAAAGAACATGTGTAGTATACCTGATTAAATCAAGCAGGCTAGGTGACTATTTGTCGCCACCCCGTTTCAAAGGGGATGCCAATAAATCATCATCATCATCACCGTTTTCGATGCACGCGGCTGGCCGCACCTTTTGTAGCGTTAGCTACACTGGCCTAGCCAAGCCCGTTTCGCGCGGCACATCAAGAGCCGTGCTGCGCATGCGCAAGGATCAGTGATGTCACACGGCTTGCGCACCGGAGCCGGCACCTCTCGCGCGACTCACCGCCGCCGGTCTGCGCATTCCAGAGGAGTGACGTCGTAGCCGTGGTAGACGCACTGGCGCCGGCGCGCGCTCGCTGTGCAGTCGCCGTCTGACACTGCGCTGGAGCCGCTGCGCTTCTGACTGGCGTTTGCCAGTGTGGTATAGCCATGGAGAAGGAGAGCGCAAATGCTGCTCAACAGCGCAGAAGAACGGAGAAGCTTGATTCATCGGATCCCGAAGTAGTTGCCTGGCAATTAGCGGTTGAGCGTAGGAGGAATGAACAGAAGAAGGCTAAACGTGCTGCGGAGACACTGGAGCAAAGGGATGAACGTCTAGCAAAGCGGCGTCGCCAGGAGGCTGAGCGACGTGCCCGACCACCCCTGCAGCAACAGTAAGCATGACAATCAAGCTAATCCTTGACAATCTAGACAACCAGGAAAGCTAAGAATAATCAGCTGAACCTTTGCTAACGCTACGTATATCCTGGCATAGCCGAGCTAAGCCACTGCACCGTTTTCATTGCCCATAGCAATTATATCGACACTCAAAGCGGATTTCTGGCCTCGCCGTCGCCGTGAGGTTCCGTATGACGTCAAACGGCGATGAAATCGTCGCCGCGCGCCGTATGCTTTAAGTGCGAGTGAAAGCGCGCGGCGCTAAAGGCCATGGGGGGACGGGAGGGAGGGAGGGGAGGCGACGTTTAGCTGCGGCACCAAATGCGTATTTATATAAAAAACGTTGCGAGGCGAGAAGGGGGTGAAGACTTCCGACGCTGATCGACGGGTGCCCCGTTCTGATCTCGTCGAAAACCTCCGAGCCGCCCGCAGAGGGCACGGCGCCTACGAGCGGAGTGAGCGGATGTGCGTCGCTTGAGCTCCGCCAGTGGCGCACCGACGGGGGGCGCAACCCCCCCCCCCCCCCCCCCCCGAGGCCGACTTAACCCCGCCTTTTGTTTAACCCCTTTTCTTTCTTTACGCATTTGAGTACTGCAACTAAGATGTAAGACGCACAATCGTCTGCACACTGGCAACAAGCGCATTTTTTTTTTACAATTTCCCGTGCAGAAATCGAAATTAGGGCTGTTTAGATGGTATTGGCAAACTGTCAAACCCTTCCCCCTGGCAGAGATCCTGGGTCTGCTACTGAGCGCCGCCGAACATGTGCTCTCCCTGACCGGATTACCTTGCGTCGGACCACCTAGAACTCACGATCTGGAACACCCGGACACCTTTCCCGAGCCGCGGTAGGACATTTTCTTCTTTTATTGCGATAGCAATTATATGGACACTCCAAAGCAGATTTCTGCCGTCGTCGTCGCCGTCGTCGTGAGGTTCCGTATGACGTCAACGGCGATGAAATCGTCGCCGCGCTCCGGACGCTGTATGTGCAAGTGAAAGGGGACGCGCGCTTTCACGGGGAGCGAACGCACGGCGGAGAGCAAATGCGCGTTCTGCGCCGTGCTCCCTGAAGGGCTGCAGAATTAAGCGTCTCTTTCCTCCTTTCCATATATAGAGAGCAAACGCAAATTTTTCCGTCGCGCGAAAGGCTGTGGGGGGACGGGAGGGAGGGAGGGGAGGCGACGTTTAGCTGCGGCACCAAATACGTAATTATATAAAAACGCTGACGGCGCCGACAACAGTTCTGTGCGTTGCTGGAGCTGCTGCATGTCCAAGTTTATACAGCTGATAAAACTACTATCCTTACTCCGTATAGCTCTCTACTAATTTGCTATCCCAATTGGTGCTTCGCCTTTCGGGTGAAACTGCGACAAATTTTTTTAACGGCTCGAGAAGGTCCGAAGCGGGTGTTGGCCCGGCGAGTACGGGTCACCAGGTCTGGCGACGCGGCACCCTCCACCACCAATATGGACGCTCCCATCACGCTGATTGCCGGCACGACCATCACCCCATTCCTGCAAACTGCGGTCAACCGAACGAATTCAACACTTACGTGCGCGGCCCCCGAAGACACGTTACGTACGTGGAATCATCCATGGGATAGATCCCGGCACCACTCCTGAAGAACTCGCTGCCAACCTCCGCGTGCGCACGCAGGGGGTGAGAGTGCGCAGTGCGCAGATGCTTGGTGCTACTAAATCTGCTTTGATCACCTTCGAGGGCCCCTTCAACCCCCGCTATGTACTGTATTACGAGGGGGGGGGGGAGTAGCCTGCCACCCATACAAGCCGACGTGGCAAGCCTGCCAAGTAAGCTTACAACCGGGGCACCGATCGGACATGTGTCCTACGCCGAACGCTCGAGTGTGTCGGCAGTGCGGTACCCTCGAGCCCATGACAGTCTTCCCTGTGCTCCCAAATGCCAAATATGTGGGGAAGGCCACTTGACGGGCGCCGAAGAGTGCTCACAGAACCCAAGCGCATGCAGCCTCTAGTCTCGTACCAAGACATCACACAACACTACAAGCTAACCCGCAGAACATATGCACCCCCACACAAGTCACTACCTAGACAGCAGCAGCGATTCCTCCGAGCTATACAAGTTAATACATTCCCCCACCCAACCAGAAACCACCTCATAGCCCCTACACAATTCTCTCCGCAATGCCGCTTCTGCGCAGAGCCCGGGTCCCTCAGGCACAACATAGTAGGGGGTTGCAGAGAGGCACCACTCAATCCTCCGAACCCTTACCACACCAACGAGCTTTGGGAGAGAGCCTTGGCCAGCTCCGACCTCGAAGATCAGCAACGGCTGATTTCGAGGGCCCAGGATGCGGCCCGAGCTCAAGGCATTCTGGAATGAGGACGCCTCTCCAAAGCAGCATTTACAAAATAAAGATGTTTACGGTATTCTCTCTCTCTCTCTCTCTCTCACACAGAGACTGAAGACCCTGCGGCCACGGCCCACCCCACCCACCCAACCCCGTGGGCGCAACCCCCAGCGCAAGCCACCTATAATCCCAAACGCAGGTGGCTCAGCAAGGAGGGGGAGACTTCGCGCAGCCACTCTCGCTCGCGGTCGCAGTCTTTCCCTCCCCTACCCCCTGTATATAGGACCTGGCCAGCAGCAACAGCCGCAGAAACAGGACCGGAAGACCAAGTGGCAACAGCAGCAACCCACACGCCAACAGCCCCAGCAGGCCTCCCGCAAGTATGCCGAGAAGCACAATTCCACTTCTTCAGCCGGCACCGATACCAAGGTGAGCTGGCCAGCAGTAGGGGCGACACCCATCGCTCCGCCCAACACTCAGTCCCCCGCGTACGAACACCTTCTCGCGGAAAACTTAAAGCTCAAACAGGAACTGGTTGCCGTCAAGGCGCGTCAGGCTATAAGGACAGCGCTCAACTCCACGCCCTAATGGCGCGTATTTGATCGTGGATCGCCACCTGAATCCACCGAACGCCACTCACAAACCAACCCCAGCAGACAGGCAACCCCTAAGATGCCGCCCTCGCTTCCCACCCCGACGGACTCCGCGGTCACACGCAAAGAGATACGCGAAATGCTGTCTGCGCTCTCCCAAAAACTCTCCGCGTGCTATGTGGACTCGTGCTATGTGGAAGCAAGTTGCAGCAGAGCTAAACTCCTAGGAGAGCCTATTCAGGTTTAGTTTGAAAATCTAAATTTCAGATGTCAGTTGGCGCCACGACACAGAAGAAACATTTAAATATCAAGAAACGGCGCCGTGGTTTTGTAAGTTTAATTGGAAGCGATTATGAACTGTTCGGATGATGTGTGTCGTCTTCCTTTAGAATCCATCGTCTGACTCATGTATAAATGCTGATTATTATAATTTTTGTATTTATCTAGAGTTATCTAACTCCACTGAGTTACCACCTCACTCCACTCACTTTAAGATGTATGCCGTTGTGGTAAATGCACTCCCGGGAAAATCGCTTGATTATCTCGTCTTCTTTATATCAATTTCTAGCCCAATTTCTGAAACACGTCCTGCTTGGTGTGTACAGGAATAGTTCCACGCCACGGCCGCTGGATATTTTTAACAACGAAGCTGTTTAAGCCAGCCATAATTTGTGGTGCATAGCAAGAAACTACCAAGAAAGAAAAGAAACTTACCCCTCACACTATCCCATCAATTTAAATGTCAAAGACATCCTTGCTCATCTGCGCGGAGTCCGCAGAAAATGCCTGCCGCCTCACCCACAACTTAGCGTGGGAGGCCGCCGATTGGCGCAAAATGCAGACCGGGGTATTCCCCCATCTAAAAATGCTAAACGCCATGTATCCCACTCGCTATAGGGCCAAGTGCCCTTGGTGCGGTGGCATACCTACCCTAATACATGTAACATGGGAGTGTACTAAGCACCCTCATAGGCCAATTAATAATATCACAATGGAGCAGTGGGAGCTCCCACTGCTCCATTGTGATATTATTAGTTGCCCTATGAGCGTGCTTAGTGCACAGCTCGCCCGTTCCTTAATTAGCCAGGTCAGGCAGGCATCAGAGGCCAGTGGGGCCCTGGACTGAGGGGCTCCGACCACCGCTTCTTAAAATATTTTCCAGTCAAATAAAGTTTCTATATAGTTTCTTGCCGAGGCAGGATTCGAACCCGCGTGCCCCCGGTCCTAAAGCGAGCGTCGTAACCACTCTATACAGCCACGCTTGCCGAACATGCATTTATGCGAACCATATGATTGCGTTCGAGCGTCGTCGTCTTCGTCCACAGCTAGCGCGTTCGTACGCTCGTGATCTGCGAGGTGAAGAGGTTTTGCGCGCTATGAGAGCGAGAAAGAGACGCATTCACGGAGCGGGTCTCCTGGAACGCAGTGTCGGCATTGGAACGCGGTGTCGGTGTTGCAATTAAGCTACGCTATGCAATGCGCAGAGACGGCCGTAAGTCCGAGACGCACGACAAGAAATTATCATAATCATGAGTAATAAGATGAAAAGTTCGCGCGCACTTCCGGAAAATGCTGGGCTACGATCGCCCAGCTTCGCTGTTTCAAGCGTTGCGCGGCTTTCGCGCGAATAAGTCGTCGTTAACAAAAGTTTAATCGCGCCATTTGCGAAACAGCGCATGCTTCAAAACCCGCGCTCGTAGAGATTACCTTCTAACATATGGATGGAAATTTAAGTGGACAAAATGGGGGGCTGGTGTAGCGAGAAGTGGTGGTCGCGAGAAGTGCATATATGGTGAATTGGTCAAGACCAAAAACCTGACCGAAGTGGAGCGTTTTGTGTTACACACGCTTCGGTGGTTTAACACTGAAGTCGCCACGAAGCCGATCTTATCCTGCGCTCTTCAAGGCACCTTCGCGCAACACGGATATATACGGCTGTTTTTGGGGACGTCAAACATGAGATATTGTCGTTATGTCACTGCGCGCCAGTCGGGTGTATCTGTTGCCCTGTCCGGTGACCTGCTTCGTGGCACTGCACAGCGCGGGCGCTATCTACGCCGGCCATTGTCTGCGATAAGACAGACGACGCAGGCTGTTGTTGCCTGTCGTTGGCACAGCCGGAGGATTTGCTTGGAACGCCGCAGGTCATCCAAACAAAATGCTTCTCGCACTCGGAAATTACCTTGCCAGAAAGACGTTATAATTATTGACTGCGAAGAAATAGAAAAAAAGAACGTGCTGACCGCGACTGCCTGCAGTTGAACATCGGTCAACCTGCCGCGGTGGCTCAACCAATAGATCGCAGGAAACTCTGTGGCTCAACCCAAACCTGTGCAGTTTGAGGACGCTCAGCGCACCAGTTAACATCAGTCAGATGTATAGCGACGTATGAAGGAAGGTGTATAGCGAAGAAAGTGGCAGATGAGAGCGAGTGCTGTACGAGTGAAAAAACCGCGTGGCGAGACCGTATAGACCCTTTTAACGGTAATCCCGTGAGCGCCGCCGTGTTTGATCGCGTGGTGCAGCGTCCATTGTTTGCCTCAGCCGCCACCGTGTTTACAATCACACAGTGGATGTGCACGACGTCGGCGCGGCTCAGCAAACCTCCGTTTTGGCGGATATGGTAGACGGTGATTGGGTGGACGACACGAAGCTTTGGCCACAGTTTCAGAGGGCATGTTAGCGCTTCGGTGCGCAAAGCTTTACCACATGGTATGGGCTTGCGCAATCACACCACAGCTCACACCCATAACACACCCCACAACACGGCAATAGGAGGCAGCGCTGTCCAGCTCGGACTCGACGGACCAGCTCAACCTGGTCAACCGAGCGAGAAGGGCAGCTACTCCTGGACTGAGGGGACCACCCACTGCAGAGCGGAGGAGCTACCTACGCTCGCGTGCTCTTTTGATTAAAGTTTATTCTCTCTCTCTCTCTTTACGCCTTGTGTAAACAGCGCGAGCACTGCATACGGTGCTGCTTGTACTAAAAGCGGAGCTAGAAATGTATTCCAAGCTGTCCAAACTATCCGTTTATCAGGATCGGCGTGTTTTTCTTTTCGTTCTTTATTTGACAAAAAAATTTGAAGCAGTGTCTTGTCATGTTTCTGACTCAGTAAAGTTCCCCGGTGCGATCACAATGTGACTGTTTATTTTCGTGCCTGATCGCTCGCGGGTGTGCTCAGTTTTTATAGATTTGTTGTTGCTGCGCACATGGGTTAGAACGTAGATGTTCTGTACCAATAGCCCGAGTTGCTGAGTGGACGAGATGTTCCAGACCACGGTGGTAGCATTCAGATGAGCGGAATGGAAAGCTCAGCTGAGATTTGATGAAAAAATGATTCTGGAGTCTTCCTGTCCTCTGTACGACGTATATCCATAACTTAGGATGTAAAAGAAGTCTCCCTCACGCGCAGATACCGAATGAATTGCTGGTCATAACGTATTAATATGGGCTAGTTGGTTCATTGGTGTGATCAAGAAATAAACTATCGGTTGTTGCTGCCCCTTGTGACCTTGTCGGTGTCCTTGCTTGTCGTTTGCTGCGATAAATTCGGGAGCAATAATTTAAGCTGGGCTATTGGTCGAGTAACTTTCCGAATTATATCGATGAATTCTGTCGTCGAGTGTCGATACACCAGTGTCGATACATTATTGTTTTTTTAATCGCTTGCATTTCTTGGACTAAATATGCTCCTCCATTCCCCCACGGCTCGGAGGTTCTTAAAAAAGTTGTCGCAGTTTCACCTGAAAGGCGAAGCATCAATTGCGATAGCAAATTTGTAGAGAGCTATACGGAGTAATGATAGTAGCTTTATCAGCTGTATAAACTTGGACATGCAGCAGCACCGGCAACACGCGCAACTGTTGTCGACGCCATCGGCGTTTTGCCCGCGTTCGCACAAAATGCGTGCGGCGTTGGTGACTGTTGCCGGAGCTTCTGATATAAATAGGCACTTGGTGCTGCAGCTAAACGTCGCTTCTCTTCCCTCCCCCTCCCCCCCACGGCTTTTCGTGCGTCCGAAGAATGCGCGTTTGCTCTACATATATGGTGATTGTAAAGGAGGAAAGAGACGCCTACTTCTGCAGCCCTTAACGCACGGCGCAGAACGCGCGTTTGTTCTCCGCCGTGCGTTCACTCCCCGTGAAAGCGCGCGTCCCTCGCGCCCTTTCACTCGCACATACAGCGTTCGGCGGCGCGCGGCGACGATTTCATCTCCATTGACGTCATACGGAACCTCACGGCGACGGCGACGGCAACGGCGACGCCGACGGCAGAAATCTGCTTTGGAGTGTCCATATAATTGCTATCGCAATAAAATAATTAATGACAGTGATAACGTGAAATGCGCCGCTCTGTGCACTAATACGCTTCATTTCACTGTAACTACGCGTAGACGGCGAGAACACGGAATTGACGATGTGCTCGATTGACGATCCGGCTCGATTCTATTTCGTTGGCGGGTTGAGCGCGAGGTCGAGAGTTCGGCTCCCGGCCTACGCGGCCCCATTTCGAGGGCGGCCGGCGGAATGTAAAAACGCTCGTGTACTTAGATTTACTTGCACTTTAAGGAACCGCGCGTGGTCGAAATGAATCACTACGGCGTCTCTCATAGCACGCGTTTGCTAAAGATCCATTATATTTAATTTCTTTACTATGTCGGCTCGGGACGGCTTGACAGTATACCTATAAAATAAAGCGGACGCAGCGTGCCGTCCTTTTATTTGTATGCACGGGCACCGCTGGTGGTTCCGTTTTAAGCAAGAACATTCGCTTACAGACCCACTCCTATATAGAAAATCAAAATGTCAATGAATGACAGTCGCCTTCCGTAAGCCGCTTATGAATTGTCGCTGACTGCGAACGGCGTGTGGTGAAACCGCTGTCGAGAGGGAGCCTTGGCGCGGAGTGCTTTTATCTGGCCTTTAGGAATCAGGGCGGAAGGGGGGGGGGGGGGGGGGGGGGAGGTAGAGCACCTCGTTCACCTTAATTTTTGTGCCAGCAGTTGTTGGTTACGTTGAATTTCGCTGTGAATGATGTGAGATATTCTGCCGACTGCTGCACTGCTGCCTGTCTGTCCAGTTACTGATCGCAACTATTCTGTATCCACTGTGGGCCGCAAATTGTTATGAAAGCTTTTTGTCGCCAAAACAAGATATTATATTGGAGGAACCAGCAGCTTTCGTCAAACATACGAGCTGATATATAGTTTAACGGTTCGCAAATTCCATGCCAGGACCTAGTTGGGTTTTGTATACGCGCTTAACATGTTTTCTACAGCTAACCTCATTACGGCGTTTGCCGTGTGAAACAGAAGGCAGCACAGAAATTGTGCCCGCGTGTGTGTAGATGGTTGCACCGTTAACTTACCGTAGTATAGCTGGTATAACGGTAAAAGTTCTATGGCACTAGCAACAGCAGAATAAGAAAAAAAAAAAAAAAAAAAAAACCGATGAAACAAAGGTTTCCAGCCGTGGCACTGATTCCATTCTGCATTTTTTCATAGAGAAATTATTTTCCTTGATAGTTCTGGGCTGGGGACCAGTATATCAAGCGAATGACCTGAATCCCGACGTGTAGCTAGCGCACTATATTCGTGAGCGTCAGAAGCCGGCCGCTCATTTTTCAACTCTTTTGTTTGTGTTTTTCCGGCACCTGTTGCGAAAGCAGTTCGGTGCACCTCTGAATGTAGCACGTTTTTTTTTTTTTTATCTTTAGAATGAAAAGGTGCGACATACTCATTTACGCTGAGCACGAATGTACTACGTGTCTTAATTGGCCGTAGAACTGGACTCTCGTCTGCAAGGGCACTTTTCTCGCTGTGTGAGCAAAAGCGCGTTGCACTGAGAGCGTTTTTTCCGGTCTGTCCGCGCGTTACTTTTATAGCTGCTGGCTGTATCTCTTCAGATGCGCAATAACTGCTTATCAGCTGCAAGCAAGTACGAAAAGGGAGGAAAAAAACAACAAAACAAATAAAAGGCAGAGCACGTGCACGTGTTTGGGGGATTGCCCTCTCGACAATGGGCACGTAGAAACGTCTAGCTGGGCGACCGCTGGAATTCATTGCGACGCGCCGATATCGCTGAGTGGCTCTCCTTCGGGCAAAGATAAAACGCGAATAAAGAGCGCGCCCCGTCTAATCAGGCGCGCGCTTCGCACTCCTGTCCAAATAGGGCTGCGGCGACAAGCTCATGAATGGCTGGGAACGCGCTCGGCGAACGCAATCCATTATTCGGGCTACAGATGTTAAAAACGTGCCTCGCGTGGCGGCCGCGACAGTTTAGTTCAAAAGCGGCAGACGACATATGTGCGTTGTTTTGCCGCAACATATGCCGCCGCCGTGGGGGAGGTGAGGAGTCCATTGCGGGACGACACCGCCGGTGGCTCCACCTGTCGCCGCAGCGCAAGTGAAGGGCGGACGGGCGCGCACGCACGCAGGCAGGTGCACGCGACCGCACTTTTGCTGGAGGGGGAGAGCGCCGCCGGCTGCGCCGCCGTTTCCGCTCGCCGGCGCACGCAGCGGGTCGCGTGAGGCGTTGACGTCAGCGCTGGCACGTGAGCGGCGGCGTGACGCGCCGCGTGACCGGCGCCGCAGCAGACCTCGTCGGCGGCAGAGCGCAGGTTGGCTATCGTGGCACACGGCAGCGGCGCGAGCAGCGCAATGGACGCCGGCTGGGAACAAGCGCTGCGGCTCAAAATGGAACAGCGGTGAGGCCCCCCGAGCGCGCGCGCGTTTGCCGGCCGTGCTCTGAGCTGCGTCGGTGCTCGCGCAGGAGCCTCAACTTCTGCGCCCTGGAACGGCGGCGGCCCCAGGCGGGCGACATGCTCGAGGACGCCGAGGAGCTGGGCCGCAAGAAGGCCGCCCGGGTGAGTGTGCC
The DNA here is from genome assembly GCF_013339745.2 of Dermacentor silvarum. Lineage (NCBI taxonomy): Eukaryota > Metazoa > Arthropoda > Arachnida > Ixodida > Ixodidae > Dermacentor > Dermacentor silvarum. The sequence continues at coordinate 56,708 of NW_023605590.1, forward strand.
CAGCAGGAGGGCCTGGACGAGCCTCTGCGGGAGACGTGGTGCCCGGGATTGCAGTCCAAGCTGCGGACGCCCCCGCCCAGGAGCCCGCCGCTTGGACTGGGATCGAGGGCACCACCGCTTCGGCAGAGTGAGTGCTGCGACCACACACGGCGGCAGCCGCGCCCTGCTGCTGGGCATTCTCTTTTATCACTTCCTCCACTTGTTTACCGCCGCCCGGTCGCGCCAAGGACGCCCCGAAGGCCGTCGCACGTGACTCGGCCGCCGTCACGTGGCGGCTGCTCGCGCGAGAGAGCCATCGGCGCTGGCCCGACCGGCTCTCCTTGGCGCTTCTTCCGGGACGGTCAGACGAATCGATCCTGCGCCGACCGCGCCAAGGTCGCGCGGTGCCGCTCACGTGGCCGAAACCCGACACCCGCGGCTCGGAATGGGCGCGCCCCGAAAATAGGGGGTCGCCCCTCTATTCCGGGTCGCACGTGCATGCCGGCACCGCCCGGGGCGCCGGCGGCCCCACTTACTCTAACGCTCTGGCTGCACGGCGCGCAGGACCCCATGTCTCACCGGATCATCGAAAAGCGGCGCCGAGACCGCATGAACAACTGCCTGGCCGACCTGAGCCGCCTCATTCCAGCCGTCTACCTCAAGAAGGTAGCTGCCGCGCGCGCACTCACGGGCTACCACCGGCCCACATGGAGCGCCCCCTCGCGCATTGGCCGCCCTCTCAGATGCTTGTCTCGCTTGTGTGTCGTCTCGCTCAGTGAAGTCCGGCAGCTGTGTGCTCTCTGTCGCAGCACAGGTGCGGCGCAAGAGAGCGGCCTTTCTTGCAGCAGGTGAACGCACAGCTCCCGTAGGCTGGCACCAAACGTAAATGTCTTGTGTCGTCACGTCACACTACCATGTTTCTTGACCCCCTCAAAAAAAGCATCTGCCCAGCTGCCCGCCAAAGCACCGAGAGAGCGCCGCATGTGGGCCGTCCCTAGCAGCGTGCCATCCTCGGGCCTTCACCCTCCTTGGTGTCCCCATTTGCAGGGCAGAGGCCGCATTGAGAAGACAGAGATCATCGAGATGGCCATCAAACACCTGCGGCACCTGCAGGCACACTCCTGCAAGGACCCCAGTAAGTAAACGTGCATATGCTGTCGTTACCCTTCCCTTCTGCAGTGCCGGCTTTCCCCCACCACAGCCACCTGTGAAGTAGTCCAGAGGGTGGACAGCGACCATCGGCTCCAGTACCGGCTGGGCTTCCAGGAGTGCCTCTCGGAAACGGCGCGCTTTCTTGTGGACCTGGATGGTGCGGGGGACGACATGTGCCTACGGCTAGTTGCCCACCTGCAGAAGCACTTTGACAAGATCTCGGGAGCTGGTGAGCATCTGAACAGAAAGACAGCACTGCATGCGTGGGCAAAGAAGATTGGGGTATGCAAGTCTCCGGTAGAGGGGAAGGGCAATGACCAGTTTTGCAATGTTGCAGCGCTCACCAGATTCTTCCAAAAAGTGCCTTGATGCATGCAAATGCAAGTAAACTCTGTATAAGCAACTGAACGCTGTTAGCAAATATTGTAACTATTTTTCTGTGCACTCAGTGCTGTTCAAAGTGCTCCAATGTTTGAAGTCACCTCTTGCACTGCACTGTTGACATGTACTAATGCATAGTGAATGTCAGCTGGGCTAGTTGGTTGAATTGTGTGTCATATTTAGTGCTGAAGTTGTAACACATGATATAGACCAAGTTGAAAGGGGAGGTTTTATTGACTTGCTCATTAATCTGCAGGGCCATGCTTCCCGTCAGGCCTGATGCTTTCTGATGAGGAGACGCCAACGGAGCCTGAGCCCCTTCTTGAGCGGCTAAGAAACAACCCGGATCGCCAACCAAAGCAAGAACCGACAGCTCCGCATCCAGACAACTCGTGTTCGTCCTCGTCGTCCTGCTCTTCCGTCAGTCAGTTGAGAGAAATGTTGCAGAATCCAGGTCTTAGTGTACAAGAGGTCATGCGGCGCTCTGACTACCTCCTCCCAAAGCCGATGCCTGCGACTCCAGCCCCAAGTGAAGAGACCTACAAGTTCAAAAATGACATCAAGGACCGCTTCCACAAGGATGCTCAGTGGGGTACCATTGAACGGAATTCCACCCCCACTGAAGAGCAGCGGCGTCACTCCCATACCCAAGGACCACTGGCGCCTTCCCCGAGCCCTACCAGATTAACTGTATCGGCACCTCCTCCCGAGGTTCCTCCCGAGCCAGCCGGTAGCCCTGCGCCACCTGGTGTTGCTGCATTTGCATTGCACCCACGTGGCGCATACTACATTCCCGTGACCCTAGACCCTGCCCTCGTTGGACCTGCCTTTTCGTGCATGGGCGATGACCCCAGCCCTCTACACCCAGTCAGCATATCTGTGCACTTTGGCCGGCAACGTGTGCTAGGTCCACCCCCGTGGTCGCAGTGTCCGTGGCGCCTCCGCATGAGCGAGCCCAATGGCTACGCCTGATGGACACCTCTCACACCTAGGTGATGCGTTGCGTACAGAGTGCTTAGGAGAAGGAGCACGACTGCCCAGAAAGATACCCAACAAATTGGAGGGTGCTTTTTTGGCAGGCCAAACACGTTCGTTAACATTGAAACATTATGCTCCGCCACTGTTTCAAACTAGCCACAGGCTTCACATCTCTGCTGCATTTGCATACAGACACACAGTCAACAGTGTTGGTTGTACAGCTTTATAAATGATTTTGTTTTTTTCAGTTCGGGGCACAAGTTCATCACTGCACGAGGCAGCCACTGTCCTTGAGATCTCGACAGGGCAGGAAACATCCAGTCACTTCCTGCATAAGCCATCAACTTCTCATGTTTGTTCTTTGAGGCATTTTACCCTCGAAGTTAGTCACAAGGCATGCACCTCTTCTCGGCATTCCTTGTTGCCTTGATCAACACAGTGAGGCAAGCAGTCCCCGCACTCTGTACAAAATGCAGAAGCTAGTCCAGTTCATTAGCCCTGTGCCTTCCTGTTCCCACATTTTATTTTTTTGTCCCTGGACAGGCAACCAATTTAACTTATTGCTCCCTATTTATGCTGTTGTTGAGTTTGCCGAGTTTATTGTTTGCAAGTGCATGTCCACCAATAAAGACAGCCCTGTTGGACCTTGTCTTTTTCTATTTTTACTCTATTGCCTCACAATGTGTGGCCTTGATGGGTAATAACCATTTAGTATGTAAGCTGAAGTTATTTCACCAGCTACTGGTAACTTGATGAAAAGTTGCAGGTTTTCCACATATGCTTGGTACATGGGAAATTGGCT
>NW_023605591.1:0-37895 GCF_013339745.2 Dermacentor silvarum
GAAGGTTTGCGTGGTTCGAATCACAGGCCGGTCAAATTTTTTTCTGGTAACGCTGTAGCATTTCATCTGCATGTCACGCGGCTACGTTATTACTTTAAGCTAAGGGGTTCATCTGCACTGCATTCAGAATAATACGTTCCGATTGTACATTTCAGAAAGGCATATATTGCATGCAGTGAGGACAAAGACGGAGATTTGTAACGCTTTCACTTGTCGCGATATCGGCGCTCTGCCTTGGCACACCTCACGCCGGGGTCAGCGCACGACTGCCCATACACCGCGATCCCCGCTGCAAGCTCGATAAAGCTTTTTTTACCTTCTGGTAACGCTTTAACTTGTCGGGATATTGGGGGGAAGGCATCGAAGCTCTGCCTCGGCATACCTAGCCCCGCGGTCGGCGCATTTCTGCCCATCAACCGCGGTCTGGTTCAGGCTCGAGGAAAAAATAGACGCCAACCACTTGGACAGCATTTATTACGAGGGCAAGTAACACTTCGAGCAGGCCAGGTACCTATATTCACATCATTAAGGTAGCTCGCGAGGAAAATAATACACCAGGTAAAGAAGGGGGTTTTGACTTACGAGCTGGGGGTCACACCTAGTTCCGCGGTTGGCGCATTCCTGCCCAAACACCGCGGTCCGGTACACGACAACCGCGTGGACACTCGGACAGCATTTATTACGCCTGCAAGTAACATTTCGAGCAGGCCTCGTACCGATATTCACATCGTTAAGGGTTCGCACGAAGAAAATATAAGCACTATACGTAAATAGAGGGGTTTCGACTTACGAACTGGGGAATACTGGCGGCCGCGGCACGAACGCGACTGGTTAACCACGCTATGCACTATGGGAGCGGCGACGGGCCCGCCTGTTCTCACCGACTGCTGTTCACCGAATGGTCTCGGCCGCTCGCTACCCACTTGCGCTCCCTGCGAGAGGAAAGTTACCCTCTCCCCCCTGACGCGCATGCGCAGACGTGACTTTTGCCTCCGTGTCCGCCGCCATGGGACCCGGGCATCCCAACAAACCCTTCGTCTGGATTTCACCTGGCTACATTATTGCGATAAGCTAAAGGCATCATCTGCACTGCATTCAGAATTAATGCGTACCGATTGAACATTTCAGATAAGCACATGTTTCATGCAGCAAGGACAAAGATGTGGATTTGAAGCTTACGTCACGACTCGGTGGCGATACGGTAGCATGTCTTACTCGACATCAGAAGGTTGCGGGTTCGAATCACAGGCCGGTCAAATTTTTTTCTGGTAACGCTGTAGCATTTCATCTGCATGTCACGCGGCTACGTTATTACTTTAAGCTAAAGGGTTCATCTGCACTGCATTCAGAATAATACTGTCCGATTGTACATTTCAGAAAGGCATATATTGCATGCAGTGAGGACAAAGACGGAGATTTGTAACGCTTTCACTTGTCGCGATATCGGCGCTCTGCCTTGGCACACCTCACGCCGGGGTCAGCGCACGACTGCCCATACACCGCGATCCCCGCTGCAAGCTCGATAAAGCTTTTTTTACCTTCTGGTAACGCTTTAACTTGTCGGGATATTGGGGGGAAGGCATCGAAGCTCTGCCTCGGCATACCTAGCCCCGCGGTCGGCGCATTTCTGCCCATCAACCGCGGTCTGGTTCAGGCTCGAGGAAAAAATAGACGCCAACCACTTGGACACTCGGACAGCATTTATTACGAGGGCAAGTAACACTTCGAGCAGGCCAGGTACCTATATTCACATCATTAAGGTAGCTCGCGAGGAAAATAATACACCAGGTAAAGAAGGGGGTTTTGACTTACGAGCTGGGGGTCACACCTAGTTCCGCGGTTGGCGCATTCCTGCCCAAACACCGCGGTCCGGTACACGACAACCGCGTGGACACTCGGACAGCATTTATTACGCCTGCAAGTAACATTTCGAGCAGGCCTCGTACCGATATTCACATCGTTAAGGGTTCGCACGAAGAAAATATAAGCACTATACGTAAATAGAGGGGTTTCGACTTACGAACTGGGGAATACTGGCGGCCGCGGCACGAACGCGACTGGTTAACCACGCTATGCACTATGGGAGCGGCGACGGGCCCGCCTGTTCTCACCGACTGCTGTTCACCGAATGGTCTCGGCCGCTCGCTACCCACTTGCGCTCCCTGCGAGAGGAAAGTTACCCTCTCCCCCTGACGCGCATGCGCAGACGTGACTTTTGCCTCCGTGTCCGCCGCCATGGGACCCGGGCATCCCAACAAACCCTTCGTCTGGATTTCACCTGGCTACATTATTGCGATAAGCTAAAGGCATCATCTGCACTGCATTCAGAATTAATGCGTACCGATTGAACATTTCAGATAAGCACATGTTTCATGCAGCAAGGACAAAGATGTGGATTTGAAGCTTACGTCACGACTCGGTGGCGATACGGTAGCATGTCTTACTCGACATCAGAAGGTTGCGGGTTCGAATCACAGGCCGGTCAAATTTTTTTCTGGTAACGCTGTAGCATTTCATCTGCATGTCACGCGGCTACGTTATTACTTTAAGCTAAGGGGTTCATCTGCACTGCATTCAGAATAATACGTTCCGATTGTACATTTCAGAAAGGCATATATTGCATGCAGTGAGGACAAAGACGGAGATTTGTAACGCTTTCACTTGTCGCGATATCGGCGCTCTGCCTTGGCACACCTCACGCCGGGGTCAGCGCACGACTGCCCATACACCGCGATCCCCGCTGCAAGCTCGATAAAGCTTTTTTTACCTTCTGGTAACGCTTTAACTTGTCGGGATATTGGGGGGAAGGCATCGAAGCTCTGCCTCGGCATACCTAGCCCCGCGGTCGGCGCATTTCTGCCCATCAACCGCGGTCTGGTTCAGGCTCGAGGAAAAAATAGACGCCAACCACTTGGACACTCGGACAGCATTTATTACGAGGGCAAGTAACACTTCGAGCAGGCCAGGTACCTATATTCACATCATTAAGGTAGCTCGCGAGGAAAATAATACACCAGGTAAAGAAGGGGGTTTTGACTTACGAGCTGGGGGTCACACCTAGTTCCGCGGTTGGCGCATTCCTGCCCAAACACCGCGGTCCGGTACACGACAACCGCGTGGACACTCGGACAGCATTTATTACGCCTGCAAGTAACATTTCGAGCAGGCCTCGTACCGATATTCACATCGTTAAGGGTTCGCACGAAGAAAATATAAGCACTATACGTAAATAGAGGGGTTTCGACTTACGAACTGGGGAATACTGGCGGCCGCGGCACGAACGCGACTGGTTAACCACGCTATGCACTATGGGAGCGGCGACGGGCCCGCCTGTTCTCACCGACTGCTGTTCACCGAATGGTCTCGGCCGCTCGCTACCCACTTGCGCTCCCTGCGAGAGGAAAGTTACCCTCTCCCCCCTGACGCGCATGCGCAGACGTGACTTTTGCCTCCGTGTCCGCCGCCATGGGACCCGGGCATCCCAACAAACCCTTCGTCTGGATTTCACCTGGCTACATTATTGCTATAAGCTAAAGGCATCATCTGCACTGCATTCAGAATTAATGCGTACCGATTGAACATTTCAGATAAGCACATGTTTCATGCAGCAAGGACAAAGATGTGGATTTGAAGCTTACGTCACGACTCGGTGGCGATACGGTAGCATGTCTTACTCGACATCAGAAGGTTGCGGGTTCGAATCACAGGCCGGTCAAATTTTTTTCTGGTAACGCTGTAGCATTTCATCTGCATGTCACGCGGCTACGTTATTACTTTAAGCTAAGGGGTTCATCTGCACTGCATTCAGAATAATACGTTCCGATTGTACATTTCAGAAAGGCATATATTGCATGCAGTGAGGACAAAGACGGAGATTTGTAACGCTTTCACTTGTCGCGATATCGGCGCTCTGCCTTGGCACACCTCACGCCGGGGTCAGCGCACGACTGCCCATACACCGCGATCCCCGCTGCAAGCTCGATAAAGCTTTTTTTACCTTCTGGTAACGCTTTAACTTGTCGGGATATTGGGGGGAAGGCATCGAAGCTCTGCCTCGGCATACCTAGCCCCGCGGTCGGCGCATTTCTGCCCATCAACCGCGGTCTGGTTCAGGCTCGAGGAAAAAATAGACGCCAACCACTTGGACACTCGGACAGCATTTATTACGAGGGCAAGTAACACTTCGAGCAGGCCAGGTACCTATATTCACATCATTAAGGTAGCTCGCGAGGAAAATAATACACCAGGTAAAGAAGGGGGTTTTGACTTACGAGCTGGGGGTCACACCTAGTTCCGCGGTTGGCGCATTCCTGCCCAAACACCGCGGTCCGGTACACGACAACCGCGTGGACACTCGGACAGCATTTATTACGCCTGCAAGTAACATTTCGAGCAGGCCTCGTACCGATATTCACATCGTTAAGGGTTCGCACGAAGAAAATATAAGCACTATACGTAAATAGAGGGGTTTCGACTTACGAACTGGGGAATACTGGCGGCCGCGGCACGAACGCGACTGGTTAACCACGCTATGCACTATGGGAGCGGCGACGGGCCCGCCTGTTCTCACCGACTGCTGTTCACCGAATGGTCTCGGCCGCTCGCTACCCACTTGCGCTCCCTGCGAGAGGAAAGTTACCCTCTCCCCCCTGACGCGCATGCGCAGACGTGACTTTTGCCTCCGTGTCCGCCGCCATGGGACCCGGGCATCCCAACAAACCCTTCGTCTGGATTTCACCTGGCTACATTATTGCGATAAGCTAAAGGCATCATCTGCACTGCATTCAGAATTAATGCGTACCGATTGAACATTTCAGATAAGCACATGTTTCATGCAGCAAGGACAAAGATGTGGATTTGAAGCTTACGTCACGACTCGGTGGCGATACGGTAGCATGTCTTACTCGACATCAGAAGGTTGCGGGTTCGAATCACAGGCCGGTCAAATTTTTTTCTGGTAACGCTGTAGCATTTCATCTGCATGTCACGCGGCTACGTTATTACTTTAAGCTAAGGGGTTCATCTGCACTGCATTCAGAATAATACGTTCCGATTGTACATTTCAGAAAGGCATATATTGCATGCAGTGAGGACAAAGACGGAGATTTGTAACGCTTTCACTTGTCGCGATATCGGCGCTCTGCCTTGGCACACCTCACGCCGGGGTCAGCGCACGACTGCCCATACACCGCGATCCCCGCTGCAAGCTCGATAAAGCTTTTTTTACCTTCTGGTAACGCTTTAACTTGTCGGGATATTGGGGGGAAGGCATCGAAGCTCTGCCTCGGCATACCTAGCCCCGCGGTCGGCGCATTTCTGCCCATCAACCGCGGTCTGGTTCAGGCTCGAGGAAAAAATAGACGCCAACCACTTGGACACTCGGACAGCATTTATTACGAGGGCAAGTAACACTTCGAGCAGGCCAGGTACCTATATTCACATCATTAAGGTAGCTCGCGAGGAAAATAATACACCAGGTAAAGAAGGGGGTTTTGACTTACGAGCTGGGGGTCACACCTAGTTCCGCGGTTGGCGCATTCCTGCCCAAACACCGCGGTCCGGTACACGACAACCGCGTGGACACTCGGACAGCATTTATTACGCCTGCAAGTAACATTTCGAGCAGGCCTCGTACCGATATTCACATCGTTAAGGGTTCGCACGAAGAAAATATAAGCACTATACGTAAATAGAGGGGTTTCGACTTACGAACTGGGGAATACTGGCGGCCGCGGCACGAACGCGACTGGTTAACCACGCTATGCACTATGGGAGCGGCGACGGGCCCGCCTGTTCTCACCGACTGCTGTTCACCGAATGGTCTCGGCCGCTCGCTACCCACTTGCGCTCCCTGCGAGAGGAAAGTTACCCTCTCCCCCCTGACGCGCATGCGCAGACGTGACTTTTGCCTCCGTGTCCGCCGCCATGGGACCCGGGCATCCCAACAAACCCTTCGTCTGGATTTCACCTGGCTACATTATTGCGATAAGCTAAAGGCATCATCTGCACTGCATTCAGAATTAATGCGTACCGATTGAACATTTCAGATAAGCACATGTTTCATGCAGCAAGGACAAAGATGTGGATTTGAAGCTTACGTCACGACTCGGTGGCGATACGGTAGCATGTCTTACTCGACATCAGAAGGTTGCGGGTTCGAATCACAGGCCGGTCAAATTTTTTTCTGGTAACGCTGTAGCATTTCATCTGCATGTCACGCGGCTACGTTATTACTTTAAGCTAAGGGGTTCATCTGCACTGCATTCAGAATAATACGTTCCGATTGTACATTTCAGAAAGGCATATATTGCATGCAGTGAGGACAAAGACGGAGATTTGTAACGCTTTCACTTGTCGCGATATCGGCGCTCTGCCTTGGCACACCTCACGCCGGGGTCAGCGCACGACTGCCCATACACCGCGATCCCCGCTGCAAGCTCGATAAAGCTTTTTTTACCTTCTGGTAACGCTTTAACTTGTCGGGATATTGGGGGGAAGGCATCGAAGCTCTGCCTCGGCATACCTAGCCCCGCGGTCGGCGCATTTCTGCCCATCAACCGCGGTCTGGTTCAGGCTCGAGGAAAAAATAGACGCCAACCACTTGGACACTCGGACAGCATTTATTACGAGGGCAAGTAACACTTCGAGCAGGCCAGGTACCTATATTCACATCATTAAGGTAGCTCGCGAGGAAAATAATACACCAGGTAAAGAAGGGGGTTTTGACTTACGAGCTGGGGGTCACACCTAGTTCCGCGGTTGGCGCATTCCTGCCCAAACACCGCGGTCCGGTACACGACAACCGCGTGGACACTCGGACAGCATTTATTACGCCTGCAAGTAACATTTCGAGCAGGCCTCGTACCGATATTCACATCGTTAAGGGTTCGCACGAAGAAAATATAAGCACTATACGTAAATAGAGGGGTTTCGACTTACGAACTGGGGAATACTGGCGGCCGCGGCACGAACGCGACTGGTTAACCACGCTATGCACTATGGGAGCGGCGACGGGCCCGCCTGTTCTCACCGACTGCTGTTCACCGAATGGTCTCGGCCGCTCGCTACCCACTTGCGCTCCCTGCGAGAGGAAAGTTACCCTCTCCCCCCTGACGCGCATGCGCAGACGTGACTTTTGCCTCCGTGTCCGCCGCCATGGGACCCGGGCATCCCAACAAACCCTTCGTCTGGATTTCACCTGGCTACATTATTGCGATAAGCTAAAGGCATCATCTGCACTGCATTCAGAATTAATGCGTACCGATTGAACATTTCAGATAAGCACATGTTTCATGCAGCAAGGACAAAGATGTGGATTTGAAGCTTACGTCACGACTCGGTGGCGATACGGTAGCATGTCTTACTCGACATCAGAAGGTTGCGGGTTCGAATCACAGGCCGGTCAAATTTTTTTCTGGTAACGCTGTAGCATTTCATCTGCATGTCACGCGGCTACGTTATTACTTTAAGCTAAGGGGTTCATCTGCACTGCATTCAGAATAATACGTTCCGATTGTACATTTCAGAAAGGCATATATTGCATGCAGTGAGGACAAAGACGGAGATTTGTAACGCTTTCACTTGTCGCGATATCGGCGCTCTGCCTGGGCACACCTCACGCCGGGGTCAGCGCACGACTGCCCATACACCGCGATCCCCGCTGCAAGCTCGATAAAGCTTTTTTACCTTCTGGTAACGCTTTAACTTGTCGGGATATTGGGGGGAAGGCATCGAAGCTCTGCCTCGGCATACCTAGCCCCGCGGTCGGCGCATTTCTGCCCATCAACCGCGGTCTGGTTCAGGCTCGAGGAAAAAATAGACGCCAACCACTTGGACACTCGGACAGCATTTATTACGAGGGCAAGTAACACTTCGAGCAGGCCAGGTACCTATATTCACATCATTAAGGTAGCTCGCGAGGAAAATAATACACCAGGTAAAGAAGGGGGTTTTGACTTACGAGCTGGGGGTCACACCTAGTTCCGCGGTTGGCGCATTCCTGCCCAAACACCGCGGTCCGGTACACGACAACCGCGTGGACACTCGGACAGCATTTATTACGCCTGCAAGTAACATTTCGAGCAGGCCTCGTACCGATATTCACATCGTTAAGGGTTCGCACGAAGAAAATATAAGCACTATACGTAAATAGAGGGGTTTCGACTTACGAACTGGGGAATACTGGCGGCCGCGGCACGAACGCGACTGGTTAACCACGCTATGCACTATGGGAGCGGCGACGGGCCCGCCTGTTCTCACCGACTGCTGTTCACCGAATGGTCTCGGCCGCTCGCTACCCACTTGCGCTCCCTGCGAGAGGAAAGTTACCCTCTCCCCCCTGACGCGCATGCGCAGACGTGACTTTTGCCTCCGTGTCCGCCGCCATGGGACCCGGGCATCCCAACAAACCCTTCGTCTGGATTTCACCTGGCTACATTATTGCGATAAGCTAAAGGCATCATCTGCACTGCATTCAGAATTAATGCGTACCGATTGAACATTTCAGATAAGCACATGTTTCATGCAGCAAGGACAAAGATGTGGATTTGAAGCTTACGTCACGACTCGGTGGCGATACGGTAGCATGTCTTACTCGACATCAGAAGGTTGCGGGTTCGAATCACAGGCCGGTCAAATTTTTTTCTGGTAACGCTGTAGCATTTCATCTGCATGTCACGCGGCTACGTTATTACTTTAAGCTAAGGGGTTCATCTGCACTGCATTCAGAATAATACGTTCCGATTGTACATTTCAGAAAGGCATATATTGCATGCAGTGAGGACAAAGACGGAGATTTGTAACGCTTTCACTTGTCGCGATATCGGCGCTCTGCCTTGGCACACCTCACGCCGGGGTCAGCGCACGACTGCCCATACACCGCGATCCCCGCTGCAAGCTCGATAAAGCTTTTTTTACCTTCTGGTAACGCTTTAACTTGTCGGGATATTGGGGGGAAGGCATCGAAGCTCTGCCTCGGCATACCTAGCCCCGCGGTCGGCGCATTTCTGCCCATCAACCGCGGTCTGGTTCAGGCTCGAGGAAAAAATAGACGCCAACCACTTGGACACTCGGACAGCATTTATTACGAGGGCAAGTAACACTTCGAGCAGGCCAGGTACCTATATTCACATCATTAAGGTAGCTCGCGAGGAAATAATACACCAGGTAAAGAAGGGGGTTTTGACTTACGAGCTGGGGGTCACACCTAGTTCCGCGGTTGGCGCATTCCTGCCCAAACACCGCGGTCCGGTACACGACAACCGCGTGGACACTCGGACAGCATTTATTACGCCTGCAAGTAACATTTCGAGCAGGCCTCGTACCGATATTCACATCGTTAAGGGTTCGCACGAAGAAAATATAAGCACTATACGTAAATAGAGGGGTTTCGACTTACGAACTGGGGAATACTGGCGGCCGCGGCACGAACGCGACTGGTTAACCACGCTATGCACTATGGGAGCGGCGACGGGCCCGCCTGTTCTCACCGACTGCTGTTCACCGAATGGTCTCGGCCGCTCGCTACCCACTTGCGCTCCCTGCGAGAGGAAAGTTACCCTCTCCCCCCTGACGCGCATGCGCAGACGTGACTTTTGCCTCCGTGTCCGCCGCCATGGGACCCGGGCATCCCAACAAACCCTTCGTCTGGATTTCACCTGGCTACATTATTGCTATAAGCTAAAGGCATCATCTGCACTGCATTCAGAATTAATGCGTACCGATTGAACATTTCAGATAAGCACATGTTTCATGCAGCAAGGACAAAGATGTGGATTTGAAGCTTACGTCACGACTCGGTGGCGATACGGTAGCAAGTCTTACTCGACATCAGAAGGTTGCGGGTTCGAATCACAGGCCGGTCAAATTTTTTCTGGTAACGCTGTAGCATTTCATCTGCATGTCACGCGGCTACGTTATTACTTTAAGCTAAGGGGTTCATCTGCACTGCATTCAGAATAATACGTTCCGATTGTACATTTCAGAAAGGCATATATTGCATGCAGTGAGGACAAAGACGGAGATTTGTAACGCTTTCACTTGTCGCGATATCGGCGCTCTGCCTGGGCACACCTCACGCCGGGGTCAGCGCACGACTGCCCATACACCGCGATCCCCGCTGCAAGCTCGATAAAGCTTTTTTTACCTTCTGGTAACGCTTTAACTTGTCGGGATATTGGGGGGAAGGCATCGAAGCTCTGCCTCGGCATACCTAGCCCCGCGGTCGGCGCATTTCTGCCCATCAACCGCGGTCTGGTTCAGGCTCGAGGAAAAAATAGACGCCAACCACTTGGACACTCGGACAGCATTTATTACGAGGGCAAGTAACACTTCGAGCAGGCCAGGTACCTATATTCACATCATTAAGGTAGCTCGCGAGGAAATTAATACACCAGGTAAAGAAGGGGGTTTTGACTTACGAGCTGGGGGTCACACCTAGTTCCGCGGTTGGCGCATTCCTGCCCAAACACCGCGGTCCCGGTACACGACAACCGCGTGGACACTCGGACAGCATTTATTACGCCTGCAAGTAACATTTCGAGCAGGCCTCGTACCGATATTCACATCGTTAAGGGTTCGCACGAAGAAAATATAAGCACTTACGTAAATAGAGGGGTTTCGACTTACGAACTGGGGAATACTGGCGGCCGCGGCACGAACGCGACTGGTTAACCACGCTATGCACTATGGGAGCGGCGACGGGCCCGCCTGTTCTCACCGACTGCTGTTCACCGAATGGTCTCGGCCGCTCGCTACCCACTTGCGCTCCCTGCGAGAGGAAAGTTACCCTCTCCCCCCTGACGCGCATGCGCAGACGTGACTTTTGCCTCTGTGTCCGCCGCCATGGGACCCGGGACTCGGTGGCGATACGGTAGCATGTCTTACTCGACATCAGAAGGTTGCGGGTTCGAATCACAGGCCGGTCAAATTTTTTTCTGGTAACGCTGTAGCATTTCATCTGCATGTCACGCGGCTACGTTATTACTTTAAGCTAAGGGGTTCATCTGCACTGCATTCAGAATAATACGTTCCGATTGTACATTTCAGAAAGGCATATATTGCATGCATTGAGGACAAAGACGGAGATTTGTAACGCTTTCACTTGTCGCGATATCGGCGCTCTGCCTTGGCACACCTCACGCCGGGGTCAGCGCACGACTGCCCATACACCGCGATCCCCGCTGCAAGCTCGATAAAGCTTTTTTTACCTTCTGGTAACGCTTTAACTTGTCGGGATATTGGGGGGAAGGCATCGAAGCTCTGCCTCGGCATACCTAGCCCCGCGGTCGGCGCATTTCTGCCCATCAACCGCGGTCTGGTTCAGGCTCGAGGAAAAAATAGACGCCAACCACTTGGACACTCGGACAGCATTTATTACGAGGGCAAGTAACACTTCGAGCAGGCCAGGTACCTATATTCACATCATTAAGGTAGCTCGCGAGGAAAATAATACACCAGGTAAAGAAGGGGGTTTTGACTTACGAGCTGGGGGTCACACCTAGTTCCGCGGTTGGCGCATTCCTGCCCAAACACCGCGGTCCGGTACACGACAACCGCGTGGACACTCGGACAGCATTTATTACGCCTGCAAGTAACATTTCGAGCAGGCCTCGTACCGATATTCACATCGTTAAGGGTTCGCACGAAGAAAATATAAGCACTATACGTAAATAGAGGGGTTTCGACTTACGAACTGGGGAATACTGGCGGCCGCGGCACGAACGCGACTGGTTAACCACGCTATGCACTATGGGAGCGGCGACGGGCCCGCCTGTTCTCACCGACTGCTGTTCACCGAATGGTCTCGGCCGCTCGCTACCCACTTGCGCTCCCTGCGAGAGGAAAGTTACCCTCTCCCCCCTGACGCGCATGCGCAGACGTGACTTTTGCCTCCGTGTCCCGCCGCCATGGGACCCGGGCATCCCAACAACCCTTCGTCTGGATTTCACCTGGCTACATTATTGCGATAAGCTAAAGGCATCATCTGCACTGCATTCAGAATTAATGCGTACCGATTGAACATTTCAGATAAGCACATGTTTCATGCAGCAAGGACAAAGATGTGGATTTGAAGCTTACGTCACGACTCGGTGGCGATACGGTAGCATGTCTTACTCGACATCAGAAGGTTGCGGGTTCGAATCACAGGCCGGTCAAATTTTTTTCTGGTAACGCTGTAGCATTTCATCTGCATGTCACGCGGCTACGTTATTACTTTAAGCTAAGGGGTTCATCTGCACTGCATTCAGAATAATACGTTCCGATTGTACATTTCAGAAAGGCATATATTGCATGCAGTGAGGACAAAGACGGAGATTTGTAACGCTTTCACTTGTCGCGATATCGGCGCTTCTGCCTGGGCACCGCTACGAAACGGCTGGTGGACCTCAAAGAACTGCAGGTGAAGGGACGACGGTGCGTCATCGTCGACCCGCAGGACCAGCAGGTGAAGCTTAGACTTCACTGGCTGCTGTACGGTGTTGCCGACGAGGACGTCCGGACGGCGTTCGCGGCTTTTGGCAAGGTGGAGGAGGTGAGCCGGGAGAGGTGGCGGGTCCACGGCATGGGGGACAAGACCTCAACCACACGGACCGTCCTCCTGAAACTCAAGAGCGGCGTCAAGGTGGAGGACCTTCCGCATCAGGTCCGCGTCGGCGGTGAATTGGCCCTGGTGGTTGTTCCCGGTCGGCCCATGCAGTGCTTGCGCTGCCAGGGCACGGGACACGTCCGCCGTGAATGCAAGGTCCCCCGATGTTCCCGGTGTAGGCGTTTCGGCCACGTCGACGACGACTGCGTCAAGTCGTACGCCGCCGCGACAGGTCCAGCAGTGACCGACGTCGTGGAAGAGCATGTCATGGACGTGGTTGAGGCGGAGGACGCCGCTGAAGGAGCAGGAAGCCTGGTGACCACCGCGACAAGCAGTGGCACGTCGACCGGTGGCGCGGAAGACAAGGTGGCTGATGCTGCCGAGAAGCCAAGATTGCACGTACAGGTTGAGACCGCCGAAGGCCAGGTGACGGGAGGTGGTGGTGAAGGCGCCCCCGACGACAACACCGTGGCAATGCAGCAGGACGAGGCCGTCAACGACGGTGACCGGCCAGCGACTCCCGGTGGCCCAGTCAAGCGCCCGCACGACGAAAGTAACCGGGACGAGGGTGCAGGAAGCACCAGCGAGGGGCCGCCGACGAAGACGCCGCTTGGGAGACGCATGGGCTTCAAGCCTAAGCCGAATGTCCCGACCGAGAGAAAGCCTGAGGACAATGCGCCACCGACGAACAACGCCGGGAAGCCGCATGGACCCGGAGGCGGCTAGCCAAGGGCTAGTCGTGAACGGTAAGCACCATGCTCCGGGCCTACCTTTTCTATAGTCCAAGATGGCTGAAATTCCGTCCCTTAGTATTGCCACATTAAATGTGAGAGGGTTGGCGGCTAGTCGTAGGCAGAGTCAGCTCCTACGGTTGGTCACTGAACACGACATTGACGTACTAGCCATCCAGGAGACTAAGGTGGACGGAGAGGAGAAGACCGGGAGCATGGTGCGGCGTTTCACGAATAGATATTTCGCGGTGGTTAGCCATGCGATAGGCACATCGGGCGGGTGCATACTTTTTGTGAAAAAACTGCCGGGTCTAGTGATTGAAAGTGTATATTCTTGTCAGTCTGGCAGGATAGTTTTTTGCGATGTTGTTATGTGTGAAGCTGAGTTCCGCGTCATATGCATATACGCGCCGAATTCAGTGGATGAGCGTGCACTTTTTTTTTCTAACCTTGTACAGTATGTACGTTGTGATAGGCGCGTAATCCTGCTAGGTGATTTCAATTGTGTGTTGAGCGCTAAAGATAGTCAGCAATACCGGTATGCGTGACAGAAGTAGTGACGTACTATCAAATCTTATCTGTGAAAATGAACTTGAAGATGTATTTGAGTGTCTGGAAGATGGGCGCGAAGTAACCTTTACGCGTTTTCAGGGCAGTAGCCATGCGCGACTGGATCGCATGTATATCTCCTTGGATATAATTCCAACATGCCATGGTTATTGCGTTTTACCAGTGTCGTTTTCCGACCACTGCCTAGTCAAATGCCATGTAGGTATCGAAAAAAGGCGAAATGCTTTTGACTGGGATAAGTGGAAAATGAACGCGGTATTACTAAACGATGAGCCATTTGTAGAGGCAGTACGCAGTATGGTTACTGAACTACGTGAAGGTACAGCTGAAATAATCGCAGATAAGTGGGAATGTTTCAAACAAAAGGTTAAGATGAAAGCCTTAGAACGATCGAGCTGCTTAAAATTTGAGAAGGGAATGAAAGAAAGAGGGTTGCGGACACTGCTTAAGCAGCTGATAACGCTTGAATGTCGAGATCCCGGTGCGTACAAAGATGACGTGCGAAGCGTCAAAGAAAAACTCGAACTGTTCGACAAGGAGCGTTATCAAGGTGCCATTGTGCGCGCACGAGCAGAAGCGCTAGCGGCAGGGGAGACGCCCACTAAAAGGGCGCTTAGTCTAGAGAAGACGCATGGACGACAAAGCCATGTTGATAAGATATCAATAAATGGGACTGTTGTTGAAGACAACGAAAGCATAGGTCGCGCCTTTTTCGACTACTACCAGTCGCTCTTTGCGTTTCAGGAAGCAAATGTAGAGGCCTTTAAAACTGACTTTCTCCACCGCATGCCGCGATTGGGTGAAGACACCAAAGAGCGACTGGAAGGAAAAATAACCCAGGGGGAAGTCGAGAAAGCAATCGACGATTTGAACATGGGCAAGTCGCCGGGACCTGATGGTCTCAGCGCTGCGTGGTACAAGGCTTTTAAAATTGAACTGGCCCCTTTGATAGCAGACGTATTTAATGACGCATATGAACAGAACTCCTTGCCACCTTCCTTTGGAAAAGCGCACACCATACTAATCCCTAAGAGCGATCAAACAGATAAACTAAGGGTCGTGTCATCATATAGACCGATCTCACTAACAAATGTCGATTATAAGATATTATGAAGATTTTGGCAAGTAGACTTCAAGGCGTAATCAAGGATATAGTAGCAGACCACCAAACTTGCGGCATCAAGGGGCGAACAATCTTGTCGAACATCCATAAGATGCGCTGTGTTCTCGAGTGCTGTGACATCACCTATCGCGGCGTTGCAGTTCTTCAGCTCGATCTCGAGAAAGCGTTCGACTGCGTCGCGCATGCTGTTTTGTTTGCCATCTTAGATCATGTTAATGTCGGTTCCATCATCACTGAGGGCGTGGCCTTGGCGTACCAGAACTGCACAACAAGATTAATTGTTAATAAGTCACTGGGGGCCCCCATTAACATCATGCGTTCAGTGCGCCAAGGCTGCCCCCTCAGTCCGCTTCTGTTCGATATTTATATTGAAGCAATGTGTCTGGCGATTACTGAAAATAACAGAATACGCGGTTTTAGACTAGCAGCGACAGAAGTCAAGCTGCTCGCGTATGCAGATGACATTGCAGTGTGTTGTACGGACAAAGCGAGCATAACCGAAACAATTAATGTGGTGAAACATTTCTGCGATGTAACTGGCAGCCGAGTAAATTGGGGCAAATCCCTCGGGCTGTGGCACGGGGAGTGGCCGTCTGCTCCGGACCATTTCGCGAACGTCAACTGGGTCAAAACTCCGCCAAGGTATCTCGGGGTTCCCCTCGACTGCTACAATAGTAGCGATGAATACTGGAGGAGTCTAAATAAAGAAATGAGAGAAAAAGCAGACAGATGGGCAGGCACTAACCTGTCCATTTTTGCAAGAGCGACTGTGTGCAACATGTTTTTTATATCTAAGTTATGGTATGTCATGCAAGTGTTGTTTTGTTCTAGAGCAAACGTGCAAAGGCTGCACAGAGTGTTTGCTGTTTTCATCTGGGGTTCGACATGGGAAAGGTGCAGCCGAACAAACTTGTTCAGAAGAGTGAAGGACGGGGGTGTGGGCTTGGTTCATCTTTTTGTAAGACAGATGGTAAATCGATTTTTGTTTTTTCGGGATGAGCGTGACCCCTTCTTGCGCACTGTGTGCCAGCTCAGGTTGAGCGACGCTTTGCCGGAATATGTAGTTAGTGTAGAAAGCATGACCACAACACTGCGTGGGTATTTCAAGGAAGTGGTCGATAGTGTACGCTTCCTCTCTGTGCGCTTCTCAAACGATTATCTTTGTGAAGTTAAAAGGAAAACACTGTATAGAGATCTTTGTGATGTACTATTCCCAGTGCCAATTTACAGAGCCATATACAGTGGAGCGCCTGGACAGGATGTGCTCAAACGGGTGAAACGCATGCAGGTACCACCAGGCGTAAAAACTTTTTTCTTTATGCTACATACAGGAACGCTCCCCGTCAAGACGTTTATGAAAGAACGGGGTTGTACGGTACCATGGGGATCGCACTGCTTGATCTGCAAGCAGCCCGAAACAATAGACCACGTTTTTTTGCACTGTTGGGAGGGGGTTTACTTCTGGGATGTGTTACAGCGAACACTCAAGAAAGAATTGCCGCTGGACCCCCATGGGATACGATTTCTGGCATGTAAGGATGGTGACGGGGTCCCTTATGACTTTATCATGTTGAATGCGCTCCACTGTCTATGGCGGGCACGAATGGCGGGGTACCATTGTGATCCTGACGCTAGGCCCGCGCGCATTTATTTCAAAGAATGTATGGCCAGATTTATTGATGCGCAGAGAATGCAAGATTGTGTACCGGTTTGGTTGTCACGGCTAGAACCTTTAACAACCATGAAGGAATTTTAATGTGACAATGCCTGCCCAACAACGACGGGCGGCTTTTATGTTCTTCCTTTCCTTTTTTATCCTGTACAATTGCTTCCGAATGTTATATTTCAATGTGTGCACATTAGTTTGTTCTGTCACGTCGAAGACCGGCAATAAATAAAAAAAAAAATGTGGATTTGAAGCTTACGTCACGACTCGGTGGCGATACGGTAGCATGTCTTACTCGACATCAGAAGGTTGCGGGTTCGAATCACAGGCCGGTCAAATTTTTTTCTGGTAACGCTGTAGCATTTCATCTGCATGTCACGCGGCTACGTTATTACTTTAAGCTAAGGGGTTCATCTGCACTGCATTCAGAATAATACGTTCCGATTGTACATTTCAGAAAGGCATATATTGCATGCAGTGAGGACAAAGACGGAGATTTGTAACGCTTTCACTTGTCGCGATATCGGCGCTCTGCCTTGGCACACCTCACGCCGGGGTCAGCGCACGACTGCCCATACACCGCGATCCCCGCTGCAAGCTCGATAAAGCTTTTTTTACCTTCTGGTAACGCTTTAACTTGTCGGGATATTGGGGGGAAGGCATCGAAGCTCTGCCTCGGCATACCTAGCCCCGCGGTCGGCGCATTTCTGCCCATCAACCGCGGTCTGGTTCAGGCTCGAGGAAAAAATAGACGCCAACCACTTGGACACTCGGACAGCATTTATTACGAGGGCAAGTAACACTTCGAGCAGGCCAGGTACCTATATTCACATCATTAAGGTAGCTCGCGAGGAAAATAATACACCAGGTAAAGAAGGGGGTTTTGACTTACGAGCTGGGGGTCACACCTAGTTCCGCGGTTGGCGCATTCCTGCCCAAACACCGCGGTCCGGTACACGACAACCGCGTGGACACTCGGACAGCATTTATTACGCCTGCAAGTAACATTTCGAGCAGGCCTCGTACCGATATTCACATCGTTAAGGGTTCGCACGAAGAAAATATAAGCACTATACGTAAATAGAGGGGTTTCGACTTACGAACTGGGGAATACTGGCGGCCGCGGCACGAACGCGACTGGTTAACCACGCTATGCACTATGGGAGCGGCGACGGGCCCGCCTGTTCTCACCGACTGCTGTTCACCGAATGGTCTCGGCCGCTCGCTACCCACTTGCGCTCCCTGCGAGAGGAAAGTTACCCTCTCCCCCCTGACGCGCATGCGCAGACGTGACTTTTGCCTCCGTGTCCGCCGCCATGGGACCCGGGCATCCCAACAAACCCTTCGTCTGGATTTCACCTGGCTACATTATTGCGATAAGCTAAAGGCATCATCTGCACTGCATTCAGAATTAATGCGTACCGATTGAACATTTCAGATAAGCACATGTTTCATGCAGCAAGGACAAAGATGTGGATTTGAAGCTTACGTCACGACTCGGTGGCGATACGGTAGCATGTCTTACTCGACATCAGAAGGTTGCGGGTTCGAATCACAGGCCGGTCAAATTTTTTTCTGGTAACGCTGTAGCATTTCATCTGCATGTCACGCGGCTACGTTATTACTTTAAGCTAAAGGGTTCATCTGCACTGCATTCAGAATAATATGTCCCGATTGTACATTTCAGAAAGGCATATATTGCATGCAGTGAGGACAAAGACGGAGATTTGTAACGCTTTCACTTGTCGCGATATCGGCGCTCTGCCTTGGCACACCTCACGCCGGGGTCAGCGCACGACTGCCCATACACCGCGATCCCCGCTGCAAGCTCGATAAAGCTTTTTTTACCTTCTGGTAACGCTTTAACTTGTCGGGATATTGGGGGGAAGGCATCGAAGCTCTGCCTCGGCATACCTAGCCCCGCGGTCGGCGCATTTCTGCCCATCAACCGCGGTCTGGTTCAGGCTCGAGGAAAAAATAGACGCCAACCACTTGGACACTCGGACAGCATTTATTACGAGGGCAAGTAACACTTCGAGCAGGCCAGGTACCTATATTCACATCATTAAGGTAGCTCGCGAGGAAAATAATACACCAGGTAAAGAAGGGGGTTTTGACTTACGAGCTGGGGGTCACACCTAGTTCCGCGGTTGGCGCATTCCTGCCCAAACACCGCGGTCCGGTACACGACAACCGCGTGGACACTCGGACAGCATTTATTACGCCTGCAAGTAACATTTCGAGCAGGCCTCGTACCGATATTCACATCGTTAAGGGTTCGCACGAAGAAAATATAAGCACTATACGTAAATAGAGGGGTTTCGACTTACGAACTGGGGAATACTGGCGGCCGCGGCACGAACGCGACTGGTTAACCACGCTATGCACTATGGGAGCGGCGACGGGCCCGCCTGTTCTCACCGACTGCTGTTCACCGAATGGTCTCGGCCGCTCGCTACCCACTTGCGCTCCCTGCGAGAGGAAAGTTACCCTCTCCCCCCTGACGCGCATGCGCAGACGTGACTTTTGCCTCCGTGTCCGCCGCCATGGGACCCGGGCATCCCAACAAACCCTTCGTCTGGATTTCACCTGGCTACATTATTGCGATAAGCTAAAGGCATCATCTGCACTGCATTCAGAATTAATGCGTACCGATTGAACATTTCAGATAAGCACATGTTTCATGCAGCAAGGACAAAGATGTGGATTTGAAGCTTACGTCACGACTCGGTGGCGATACGGTAGCATGTCTTACTCGACATCAGAAGGTTGCGGGTTCGAATCACAGGCCGGTCAAATTTTTTTCTGGTAACGCTGTAGCATTTCATCTGCATGTCACGCGGCTACGTTATTACTTTAAGCTAAGGGGTTCATCTGCACTGCATTCAGAATAATACGTTCCGATTGTACATTTCAGAAAGGCATATATTGCATGCAGTGAGGACAAAGACGGAGATTTGTAACGCTTTCACTTGTCGCGATATCGGCGCTCTGCCTTGGCACACCTCACGCCGGGGTCAGCGCACGACTGCCCATACACCGCGATCCCCGCTGCAAGCTCGATAAAGCTTTTTTTACCTTCTGGTAACGCTTTAACTTGTCGGGATATTGGGGGGAAGGCATCGAAGCTCTGCCTCGGCATACCTAGCCCCGCGGTCGGCGCATTTCTGCCCATCAACCGCGGTCTGGTTCAGGCTCGAGGAAAAAATAGACGCCAACCACTTGGACACTCGGACAGCATTTATTACGAGGGCAAGTAACACTTCGAGCAGGCCAGGTACCTATATTCACATCATTAAGGTAGCTCGCGAGGAAAATAATACACCAGGTAAAGAAGGGGGTTTTGACTTACGAGCTGGGGGTCACACCTAGTTCCGCGGTTGGCGCATTCCTGCCCAAACACCGCGGTCCGGTACACGACAACCGCGTGGACACTCGGACAGCATTTATTACGCCTGCAAGTAACATTTCGAGCAGGCCTCGTACCGATATTCACATCGTTAAGGGTTCGCACGAAGAAAATATAAGCACTATACGTAAATAGAGGGGTTTCGACTTACGAACTGGGGAATACTGGCGGCCGCGGCACGAACGCGACTGGTTAACCACGCTATGCACTATGGGAGCGGCGACGGGCCCGCCTGTTCTCACCGACTGCTGTTCACCGAATGGTCTCGGCCGCTCGCTACCCACTTGCGCTCCCTGCGAGAGGAAAGTTACCCTCTCCCCCCTGACGCGCATGCGCAGACGTGACTTTTGCCTCTGTGTCCGCCGCCATGGGACCCGGGACTCGGTGGCGATACGGTAGCATGTCTTACTCGACATCAGAAGGTTGCGGGTTCGAATCACAGGCCGGTCAAATTTTTTTCTGGTAACGCTGTAGCATTTCATCTGCATGTCACGCGGCTACGTTATTTCTTTAAGCTAAGGGGTTCATCTGCACTGCATTCAGAATATACGTTCCGATTGTACATTTCAGAAAGGCATATATTGCATGCATTGATGACAAAGACGGAGATTTGTAACGCTTTCACTTGTCGCGATATCGGCGCTCTGCCTTGGCACACCTCACGCCGGGGTCAGCGCACGACTGCCCATACACCGCGATCCCCGCTGCAAGCTCGATAAAGCTTTTTTTACCTTCTGGTAACGCTTTAACTTGTCGGGATATTGGGGGGAAGGCATCGAAGCTCTGCCTCGGCATACCTAGCCCCGCGGTCGGCGCATTTCTGCCCATCAACCGCGGTCTGGTTCAGGCTCGAGGAAAAAATAGACGCCAACCACTTGGACACTCGGACAGCATTTATTACGAGGGCAAGTAACACTTCGAGCAGGCCAGGTACCTATATTCACATCATTAAGGTAGCTCGCGAGGAAAATAATACACCAGGTAAAGAAGGGGGTTTTGACTTACGAGCTGGGGGTCACACCTAGTTCCGCGGTTGGCGCATTCCTGCCCAAACACCGCGGTCCGGTACACGACAACCGCGTGGACACTCGGACAGCATTTATTACGCCTGCAAGTAACATTTCGAGCAGGCCTCGTACCGATATTCACATCGTTAAGGGTTCGCACGAAGAAAATATAAGCACTATACGTAAATAGAGGGGTTTCGACTTACGAACTGGGGAATACTGGCGGCCGCGGCACGAACGCGACTGGTTAACCACGCTATGCACTATGGGAGCGGCGACGGGCCCGCCTGTTCTCACCGACTGCTGTTCACCGAATGGTCTCGGCCGCTCGCTACCCACTTGCGCTCCCTGCGAGAGGAAAGTTACCCTCTCCCCCCTGACGCGCATGCGCAGACGTGACTTTTGCCTCCGTGTCCGCCGCCATGGGACCCGGGCATCCCAACAAACCCTTCGTCTGGATTTCACCTGGCTACATTATTGCGATAAGCTAAAGGCATCATCTGCACTGCATTCAGAATTAATGCGTACCGATTGAACATTTCAGATAAGCACATGTTTCATGCAGCAAGGACAAAGATGTGGATTTGAAGCTTACGTCACGACTCGGTGGCGATACGGTAGCATGTCTTACTCGACATCAGAAGGTTGCGGGTTCGAATCACAGGCCGGTCAAATTTTTTTCTGGTAACGCTGTAGCATTTCATCTGCATGTCACGCGGCTACGTTATTACTTTAAGCTAAGGGGTTCATCTGCACTGCATTCAGAATAATACGTTCCGATTGTACATTTCAGAAAGGCATATATTGCATGCAGTGAGGACAAAGACGGAGATTTGTAACGCTTTCACTTGTCGCGATATCGGCGCTCTGCCTTGGCACACCTCACGCCGGGGTCAGCGCACGACTGCCCATACACCGCGATCCCCGCTGCAAGCTCGATAAAGCTTTTTTTACCTTCTGGTAACGCTTTAACTTGTCGGGATATTGGGGGGAAGGCATCGAAGCTCTGCCTCGGCATACCTAGCCCCGCGGTCGGCGCATTTCTGCCCATCAACCGCGGTCTGGTTCAGGCTCGAGGAAAAAATAGACGCCAACCACTTGGACACTCGGACAGCATTTATTACGAGGGCAAGTAACACTTCGAGCAGGCCAGGTACCTATATTCACATCATTAAGGTAGCTCGCGAGGAAAATAATACACCAGGTAAAGAAGGGGGTTTTGACTTACGAGCTGGGGGTCACACCTAGTTCCGCGGTTGGCGCATTCCTGCCCAAACACCGCGGTCCGGTACACGACAACCGCGTGGACACTCGGACAGCATTTATTACGCCTGCAAGTAACATTTCGAGCAGGCCTCGTACCGATATTCACATCGTTAAGGGTTCGCACGAAGAAAATATAAGCACTATACGTAAATAGAGGGGTTTCGACTTACGAACTGGGGAATACTGGCGGCCGCGGCACGAACGCGACTGGTTAACCACGCTATGCACTATGGGAGCGGCGACGGGCCCGCCTGTTCTCACCGACTGCTGTTCACCGAATGGTCTCGGCCGCTCGCTACCCACTTGCGCTCCCTGCGAGAGGAAAGTTACCCTCTCCCCCCTGACGCGCATGCGCAGACGTGACTTTTGCCTCCGTGTCCGCCGCCATGGGACCCGGGACTCGGTGGCGATACGGTAGCATGTCTTACTCGACATCAGAAGGTTGCGGGTTCGAATCACAGGCCGGTCAAATTTTTTTCTGGTAACGCTGTAGCATTTCATCTGCATGTCACGCGGCTACGTTATTACTTTAAGCTAAAGGGTTCATCTGCACTGCATTCAGAATAATACGTTCCGATTGTACATTTCAGAAAGGCATATATTGCATGCATTGATGACAAAGACGGAGATTTGTAACGCTTTCACTTGTCGCGATATCGGCGCTCTGCCTTGGCACACCTCACGCCGGGGTCAGCGCACGACTGCCCATACACCGCGATCCCCGCTGCAAGCTCGATAAAGCTTTTTTTACCTTCTGGTAACGCTTTAACTTGTCGGGATATTGGGGGGAAGGCATCGAAGCTCTGCCTCGGCATACCTAGCCCCGCGGTCGGCGCATTTCTGCCCATCAACCGCGGTCTGGTTCAGGCTCGAGGAAAAAATAGACGCCAACCACTTGGACACTCGGACAGCATTTATTACGAGGGCAAGTAACACTTCGAGCAGGCCAGGTACCTATATTCACATCATTAAGGTAGCTCGCGAGGAAAATAATACACCAGGTAAAGAAGGGGGTTTTGACTTACGAGCTGGGGGTCACACCTAGTTCCGCGGTTGGCGCATTCCTGCCCAAACACCGCGGTCCGGTACACGACAACCGCGTGGACACTCGGACAGCATTTATTACGCCTGCAAGTAACATTTCGAGCAGGCCTCGTACCGATATTCACATCGTTAAGGGTTCGCACGAAGAAAATATAAGCACTATACGTAAATAGAGGGGTTTCGACTTACGAACTGGGGAATACTGGCGGCCGCGGCACGAACGCGACTGGTTAACCACGCTATGCACTATGGGAGCGGCGACGGGCCCGCCTGTTCTCACCGACTGCTGTTCACCGAATGGTCTCGGCCGCTCGCTACCCACTTGCGCTCCCTGCGAGAGGAAAGTTACCCTCTCCCCCCTGACGCGCATGCGCAGACGTGACTTTTGCCTCCGTGTCCGCCGCCATGGGACCCGGGCATCCCAACAAACCCTTCGTCTGGATTTCACCTGGCTACATTATTGCGATAAGCTAAAGGCATCATCTGCACTGCATTCAGAATTAATGCGTACCGATTGAACATTTCAGATAAGCACATGTTTCATGCAGCAAGGACAAAGATGTGGATTTGAAGCTTACGTCACGACTCGGTGGCGATACGGTAGCATGTCTTACTCGACATCAGAAGGTTGCGGGTTCGAATCACAGGCCGGTCAAATTTTTTTCTGGTAACGCTGTAGCATTTCATCTGCATGTCACGCGGCTACGTTATTACTTTAAGCTAAGGGGTTCATCTGCACTGCATTCAGAATAATACGTTCCGATTGTACATTTCAGAAAGGCATATATTGCATGCAGTGAGGACAAAGACGGAGATTTGTAACGCTTTCACTTGTCGCGATATCGGCGCTCTGCCTTGGCACACCTCACGCCGGGGTCAGCGCACGACTGCCCATACACCGCGATCCCCGCTGCAAGCTCGATAAAGCTTTTTTTACCTTCTGGTAACGCTTTAACTTGTCGGGATATTGGGGGGAAGGCATCGAAGCTCTGCCTCGGCATACCTAGCCCCGCGGTCGGCGCATTTCTGCCCATCAACCGCGGTCTGGTTCAGGCTCGAGGAAAAAATAGACGCCAACCACTTGGACACTCGGACAGCATTTATTACGAGGGCAAGTAACACTTCGAGCAGGCCAGGTACCTATATTCACATCATTAAGGTAGCTCGCGAGGAAAATAATACACCAGGTAAAGAAGGGGGTTTTGACTTACGAGCTGGGGGTCACACCTAGTTCCGCGGTTGGCGCATTCCTGCCCAAACACCGCGGTCCGGTACACGACAACCGCGTGGACACTCGGACAGCATTTATTACGCCTGCAAGTAACATTTCGAGCAGGCCTCGTACCGATATTCACATCGTTAAGGGTTCGCACGAAGAAAATATAAGCACTATACGTAAATAGAGGGGTTTCGACTTACGAACTGGGGAATACTGGCGGCCGCGGCACGAACGCGACTGGTTAACCACGCTATGCACTATGGGAGCGGCGACGGGCCCGCCTGTTCTCACCGACTGCTGTTCACCGAATGGTCTCGGCCGCTCGCTACCCACTTGCGCTCCCTGCGAGAGGAAAGTTACCCTCTCCCCCCTGACGCGCATGCGCAGACGTGACTTTTGCCTCCGTGTCCGCCGCCATGGGACCCGGGACTCGGTGGCGATACGGTAGCATGTCTTACTCGACATCAGAAGGTTGCGGGTTCGAATCACAGGCCGGTCAAATTTTTTTCTGGTAACGCTGTAGCATTTCATCTGCATGTCACGCGGCTACGTTATTTCTTTAAGCTAAGGGGTTCATCTGCACTGCATTCAGAATAATACGTTCCGATTGTACATTTCAGAAAGGCATATATTGCATGCATTGATGACAAAGACGGAGATTTGTAACGCTTTCACTTGTCGCGATATCGGCGCTCTGCCTTGGCACACCTCACGCCGGGGTCAGCGCACGACTGCCCATACACCGCGATCCCCGCTGCAAGCTCGATAAAGCTTTTTTTACCTTCTGGTAACGCTTTAACTTGTCGGGATATTGGGGGGAAGGCATCGAAGCTCTGCCTCGGCATACCTAGCCCCGCGGTCGGCGCATTTCTGCCCATCAACCGCGGTCTGGTTCAGGCTCGAGGAAAAAATAGACGCCAACCACTTGGACACTCGGACAGCATTTATTACGAGGGCAAGTAACACTTCGAGCAGGCCAGGTACCTATATTCACATCATTAAGGTAGCTCGCGAGGAAAATAATACACCAGGTAAAGAAGGGGGTTTTGACTTACGAGCTGGGGGTCACACCTAGTTCCGCGGTTGGCGCATTCCTGCCCAAACACCGCGGTCCGGTACACGACAACCGCGTGGACACTCGGACAGCATTTATTACGCCTGCAAGTAACATTTCGAGCAGGCCTCGTACCGATATTCACATCGTTAAGGGTTCGCACGAAGAAAATATAAGCACTATACGTAAATAGAGGGGTTTCGACTTACGAACTGGGGAATACTGGCGGCCGCGGCACGAACGCGACTGGTTAACCACGCTATGCACTATGGGAGCGGCGACGGGCCCGCCTGTTCTCACCGACTGCTGTTCACCGAATGGTCTCGGCCGCTCGCTACCCACTTGCGCTCCCTGCGAGAGGAAAGTTACCCTCTCCCCCCTGACGCGCATGCGCAGACGTGACTTTTGCCTCCGTGTCCGCCGCCATGGGACCCGGGACTCGGTGGCGATACGGTAGCATGTCTTACTCGACATCAGAAGGTTGCGGGTTCGAATCACAGGCCGGTCAAATTTTTTTCTGGTAACGCTGTAGCATTTCATCTGCATGTCACGCGGCTACGTTATTTCTTTAAGCTAAGGGGTTCATCTGCACTGCATTCAGAATAATACGTTCCGATTGTACATTTCAGAAAGGCATATATTGCATGCATTGATGACAAAGACGGAGATTTGTAACGCTTTCACTTGTCGCGATATCGGCGCTCTGCCTTGGCACACCTCACGCCGGGGTCAGCGCACGACTGCCCATACACCGCGATCCCCGCTGCAAGCTCGATAAAGCTTTTTTTACCTTCTGGTAACGCTTTAACTTGTCGGGATATTGGGGGGAAGGCATCGAAGCTCTGCCTCGGCATACCTAGCCCCGCGGTCGGCGCATTTCTGCCCATCAACCGCGGTCTGGTTCAGGCTCGAGGAAAAAATAGACGCCAACCACTTGGACACTCGGACAGCATTTATTACGAGGGCAAGTAACACTTCGAGCAGGCCAGGTACCTATATTCACATCATTAAGGTAGCTCGCGAGGAAATAATACACCAGGTAAAGAAGGGGGTTTTGACTTACGAGCTGGGGGTCACACCTAGTTCCGCGGTTGGCGCATTCCTGCCCAAACACCGCGGTCCGGTACACGACAACCGCGTGGACACTCGGACAGCATTTATTACGCCTGCAAGTAACATTTCGAGCAGGCCTCGTACCGATATTCACATCGTTAAGGGTTCGCACGAAGAAAATATAAGCACTATACGTAAATAGAGGGGTTTCGACTTACGAACTGGGGAATACTGGCGGCCGCGGCACGAACGCGACTGGTTAACCACGCTATGCACTATGGGAGCGGCGACGGGCCCGCCTGTTCTCACCGACTGCTGTTCACCGAATGGTCTCGGCCGCTCGCTACCCACTTGCGCTCCCTGCGAGAGGAAAGTTACCCTCTCCCCCCTGACGCGCATGCGCAGACGTGACTTTTGCCTCCGTGTCCGCCGCCATGGGACCCGGGCATCCCAACAAACCCTTCGTCTGGATTTCACCTGGCTACATTATTGCGATAAGCTAAAGGCATCATCTGCACTGCATTCAGAATTAATGCGTACCGATTGAACATTTCAGATAAGCACATGTTTCATGCAGCAAGGACAAAGATGTGGATTTGAAGCTTACGTCACGACTCGGTGGCGATACGGTAGCATGTCTTACTCGACATCAGAAGGTTGCGGGTTCGAATCACAGGCCGGTCAAATTTTTTTCTGGTAACGCTGTAGCATTTCATCTGCATGTCACGCGGCTACGTTATTACTTTAAGCTAAAGGGTTCATCTGCACTGCATTCAGAATAATACGTTCCGATTGTACATTTCAGAAAGGCATATATTGCATGCATTGATGACAAAGACGGAGATTTGTAACGCTTTCACTTGTCGCGATATCGGCGCTCTGCCTTGGCACACCTCACGCCGGGGTCAGCGCACGACTGCCCATACACCGCGATCCCCGCTGCAAGCTCGATAAAGCTTTTTTTACCTTCTGGTAACGCTTTAACTTGTCGGGATATTGGGGGGAAGGCATCGAAGCTCTGCCTCGGCATACCTAGCCCCGCGGTCGGCGCATTTCTGCCCATCAACCGCGGTCTGGTTCAGGCTCGAGGAAAAAATAGACGCCAACCACTTGGACACTCGGACAGCATTTATTACGAGGGCAAGTAACACTTCGAGCAGGCCAGGTACCTATATTCACATCATTAAGGTAGCTCGCGAGGAAAATAATACACCAGGTAAAGAAGGGGGTTTTGACTTACGAGCTGGGGGTCACACCTAGTTCCGCGGTTGGCGCATTCCTGCCCAAACACCGCGGTCCGGTACACGACAACCGCGTGGACACTCGGACAGCATTTATTACGCCTGCAAGTAACATTTCGAGCAGGCCTCGTACCGATATTCACATCGTTAAGGGTTCGCACGAAGAAAATATAAGCACTTTACGTAAATAGAGGGGTTTCGACTTACGAACTGGGGAATACTGGCGGCCGCGGCACGAACGCGACTGGTAACCACGCTATGCACTATGGGAGCGGCGACGGGCCCGCCTGTTCTCACCGACTGCTGTTCACCGAATGGTCTCGGCCGCTCGCTACCCACTTGCGCTCCCTGCGAGAGGAAAGTTACCCTCTCCCCCCTGACGCGCATGCGCAGACGTGACTTTTGCCTCCGTGTCCGCCGCCATGGGACCCGGGACTCGGTGGCGATACGGTAGCATGTCTTACTCGACATCAGAAGGTTGCGGGTTCGAATCACAGGCCGGTCAAATTTTTTTCTGGTAACGCTGTAGCATTTCATCTGCATGTCACGCGGCTACGTTATTACTTTAAGCTAAGGGGTTCATCTGCACTGCATTCAGAATAATACGTTCCGATTGTACATTTCAGAAAGGCATATATTGCATGCAGTGAGGACAAAGACGGAGATTTGTAACGCTTTCACTTGTCGCGATATCGGCGCTCTGCCTTGGCACACCTCACGCCGGGGTCAGCGCACGACTGCCCATACACCGCGATCCCCGCTGCAAGCTCGATAAAGCTTTTTTTACCTTCTGGTAACGCTTTAACTTGTCGGGATATTGGGGGGAAGGCATCGAAGCTCTGCCTCGGCATACCTAGCCCCGCGGTCGGCGCATTTCTGCCCATCAACCGCGGTCTGGTTCAGGCTCGAGGAAAAAATAGACGCCAACCACTTGGACACTCGGACAGCATTTATTACGAGGGCAAGTAACACTTCGAGCAGGCCAGGTACCTATATTCACATCATTAAGGTAGCTCGCGAGGAAATAATACACCAGGTAAAGAAGGGGGTTTTGACTTACGAGCTGGGGGTCACACCTAGTTCCGCGGTTGGCGCATTCCTGCCCAAACACCGCGGTCCGGTACACGACAACCGCGTGGACACTCGGACAGCATTTATTACGCCTGCAAGTAACATTTCGAGCAGGCCTCGTACCGATATTCACATCGTTAAGGGTTCGCACGAAGAAAATATAAGCACTATACGTAAATAGAGGGGTTTCGACTTACGAACTGGGGAATACTGGCGGCCGCGGCACGAACGCGACTGGTTAACCACGCTATGCACTATGGGAGCGGCGACGGGCCCGCCTGTTCTCACCGACTGCTGTTCACCGAATGGTCTCGGCCGCTCGCTACCCACTTGCGCTCCCTGCGAGAGGAAAGTTACCCTCTCCCCCCTGACGCGCATGCGCAGACGTGACTTTTGCCTCCGTGTCCGCCGCCATGGGACCCGGGCATCCCAACAAACCCTTCGTCTGGATTTCACCTGGCTACATTATTGCGATAAGCTAAAGGCATCATCTGCACTGCATTCAGAATTAATGCGTACCGATTGAACATTTCAGATAAGCACATGTTTCATGCAGCAAGGACAAAGATGTGGATTTGAAGCTTACGTCACGACTCGGTGGCGATACGGTAGCATGTCTTACTCGACATCAGAAGGTTGCGGGTTCGAATCACAGGCCGGTCAAATTTTTTTCTGGTAACGCTGTAGCATTTCATCTGCATGTCACGCGGCTACGTTATTACTTTAAGCTAAGGGTTCATCTGCACTGCATTCAGAATAATACGTTCCGATTGTACATTTCAGAAAGGCATATATTGCATGCAGTGAGGACAAAGACGGAGATTTGTAACGCTTTCACTTGTCGCGATATCGGCGCTCTGCCTTGGCACACCTCACGCCGGGGTCAGCGCACGACTGCCCATACACCGCGATCCCCGCTGCAAGCTCGATAAAGCTTTTTTTACCTTCTGGTAACGCTTTAACTTGTCGGGATATTGGGGGGAAGGCATCGAAGCTCTGCCTCGGCATACCTAGCCCCGCGGTCGGCGCATTTCTGCCCATCAACCGCGGTCTGGTTCAGGCTCGAGGAAAAAATAGACGCCAACCACTTGGACACTCGGACAGCATTTATTACGAGGGCAAGTAACACTTCGAGCAGGCCAGGTACCTATATTCACATCATTAAGGTAGCTCGCGAGGAAATAATACACCAGGTAAAGAAGGGGGTTTTGACTTACGAGCTGGGGGTCACACCTAGTTCCGCGGTTGGCGCATTCCTGCCCAAACACCGCGGTCCGGTACACGACAACCGCGTGGACACTCGGACAGCATTTATTACGCCTGCAAGTAACATTTCGAGCAGGCCTCGTACCGATATTCACATCGTTAAGGGTTCGCACGAAGAAAATATAAGCACTATACGTAAATAGAGGGGTTTCGACTTACGAACTGGGGAATACTGGCGGCCGCGGCACGAACGCGACTGGTTAACCACGCTATGCACTATGGGAGCGGCGACGGGCCCGCCTGTTCTCACCGACTGCTGTTCACCGAATGGTCTCGGCCGCTCGCTACCCACTTGCGCTCCCTGCGAGAGGAAAGTTACCCTCTCCCCCCTGACGCGCATGCGCAGACGTGACTTTTGCCTCCGTGTCCGCCGCCATGGGACCCGGGCATCCCAACAAACCCTTCGTCTGGATTTCACCTGGCTACATTATTGCGATAAGCTAAAGGCATCATCTGCACTGCATTCAGAATTAATGCGTACCGATTGAACATTTCAGATAAGCACATGTTTCATGCAGCAAGGACAAAGATGTGGATTTGAAGCTTACGTCACGACTCGGTGGCGATACGGTAGCATGTCTTACTCGACATCAGAAGGTTGCGGGTTCGAATCACAGGCCGGTCAAATTTTTTTCTGGTAACGCTGTAGCATTTCATCTGCATGTCACGCGGCTACGTTATTACTTTAAGCTAAGGGGTTCATCTGCACTGCATTCAGAATAATACGTTCCGATTGTACATTTCAGAAAGGCATATATTGCATGCAGTGAGGACAAAGACGGAGATTTGTAACGCTTTCACTTGTCGCGATATCGGCGCTCTGCCTTGGCACACCTCACGCCGGGGTCAGCGCACGACTGCCCATACACCGCGATCCCCGCTGCAAGCTCGATAAAGCTTTTTTTACCTTCTGGTAACGCTTTAACTTGTCGGGATATTGGGGGGAAGGCATCGAAGCTCTGCCTCGGCATACCTAGCCCCGCGGTCGGCGCATTTCTGCCCATCAACCGCGGTCTGGTTCAGGCTCGAGGAAAAAATAGACGCCAACCACTTGGACACTCGGACAGCATTTATTACGAGGGCAAGTAACACTTCGAGCAGGCCAGGTACCTATATTCACATCATTAAGGTAGCTCGCGAGGAAAATAATACACCAGGTAAAGAAGGGGGTTTTGACTTACGAGCTGGGGGTCACACCTAGTTCCGCGGTTGGCGCATTCCTGCCCAAACACCGCGGTCCGGTACACGACAACCGCGTGGACACTCGGACAGCATTTATTACGCCTGCAAGTAACATTTCGAGCAGGCCTCGTACCGATATTCACATCGTTAAGGGTTCGCACGAAGAAAATATAAGCACTATACGTAAATAGAGGGGTTTCGACTTACGAACTGGGGAATACTGGCGGCCGCGGCACGAACGCGACTGGTTAACCACGCTATGCACTATGGGAGCGGCGACGGGCCCGCCTGTTCTCACCGACTGCTGTTCACCGAATGGTCTCGGCCGCTCGCTACCCACTTGCGCTCCCTGCGAGAGGAAAGTTACCCTCTCCCCCCTGACGCGCATGCGCAGACGTGACTTTTGCCTCCGTGTCCGCCGCCATGGGACCCGGGCATCCCAACAAACCCTTCGTCTGGATTTCACCTGGCTACATTATTGCTATAAGCTAAAGGCATCATCTGCACTGCATTCAGAATTAATGCGTACCGATTGAACATTTCAGATAAGCACATGTTTCATGCAGCAAGGACAAAGATGTGGATTTGAAGCTTACGTCACGACTCGGTGGCGATACGGTAGCATGTCTTACTCGACATCAGAAGGTTGCGGGTTCGAATCACAGGCCGGTCAAATTTTTTTCTGGTAACGCTGTAGCATTTCATCTGCATGTCACGCGGCTACGTTATTACTTTAAGCTAAGGGGTTCATCTGCACTGCATTCAGAATAATACGTTCCGATTGTACATTTCAGAAAGGCATATATTGCATGCAGTGAGGACAAAGACGGAGATTTGTAACGCTTTCACTTGTCGCGATATCGGCGCTCTGCCTTGGCACACCTCACGCCGGGGTCTGCGCACGACTGCCCATACACCGCGATCCCCGCTGCAAGCTCGATAAAGCTTTTTTTACCTTCTGGTAACGCTTTAACTTGTCGGGATATTGGGGGGAAGGCATCGAAGCTCTGCCTCGGCATACCTAGCCCCGCGGTCGGCGCATTTCTGCCCATCAACCGCGGTCTGGTTCAGGCTCGAGGAAAAAATAGACGCCAACCACTTGGACACTCGGACAGCATTTATTACGAGGGCAAGTAACACTTCGAGCAGGCCAGGTACCTATATTCACATCATTAAGGTAGCTCGCGAGGAAAATAATACACCAGGTAAACAAGGGGGTTTTGACTTACGAGCTGGGGGTCACACCTAGTTCCGCGGTTGGCGCATTCCTGCCCAAACACCGCGGTCCGGTACACGACAACCGCGTGGACACTCGGACAGCATTTATTACGCCTGCAAGTAACATTTCGAGCAGGCCTCGTACCGATATTCACATCGTTAAGGGTTCGCACGAAGAAAATATAAGCACTATACGTAAATAGAGGGGTTTCGACTTACGAACTGGGGAATACTGGCGGCCGCGGCACGAACGCGACTGGTTAACCACGCTATGCACTATGGGAGCGGCGACGGGCCCGCCTGTTCTCACCGACTGCTGTTCACCGAATGGTCTCGGCCGCTCGCTACCCACTTGCGCTCCCTGCGAGAGGAAAGTTACCCTCTCCCCCCTGACGCGCATGCGCAGACGTGACTTTTGCCTCCGTGTCCGCCGCCATGGGACCCGGGCATCCCAACAAACCCTTCGTCTGGATTTCACCTGGCTACATTATTGCGATAAGCTAAAGGCATCATCTGCACTGCATTCAGAATTAATGCGTACCGATTGAACATTTCAGATAAGCACATGTTTCATGCAGCAAGGACAAAGATGTGGATTTGAAGCTCATTCTGCTTCCGGCTTCCGAGCTGAACGGTTGTGGGATCATGGCCTCTTCCGGGGCAGCGACAGCGGTCACTTCTGGCCGCGGAAACAGGACCAGTGACGATGCCAAGGAATATCCTTTTATTCTGCCTCAACTGCCTAAAGGACGAGTTGCTATTAATACCGTGTTTTTGCACGGTGATGTACGTGCCAGACCCTACAAGGTCGAGGACTTCAGGGACGCCCTGCTGCCAACGGGTTTGCTACCTGACGTGGCATGCATAGGGGCGTACCAGATTAATCACGTCTGGGCGGTGACCCTCAAGGATGCGACCGCTACGAAACGGCTGGTGGACCTCAAAGAACTGCAGGTGAAGGGACGACGGTGCGTCATCGTCGACCCGCAGGACCAGCAGGTGAAGCTTAGACTTCACTGGCTGCTGTACGGTGTTGCCGACGAGGACGTCCGGACGGCGTTCGCGGCTTTTGGCAAGGTGGAGGAGGTGAGCCGGGAGAGGTGGCGGGTCCACGGCATGGGGGACAAGACCTCAACCACACGGACCGTCCTCCTGAAACTCAAGAGCGGCGTCAAGGTGGAGGACCTTCCGCATCAGGTCCGCGTCGGCGGTGAATTGGCCCTGGTGGTTGTTCCCGGTCGGCCCATGCAGTGCTTGCGCTGCCAGGGCACGGGACACGTCCGCCGTGAATGCAAGGTCCCCCGATGTTCCCGGTGTAGGCGTTTCGGCCACGTCGACGACGACTGCGTCAAGTCGTACGCCGCCGCGACAGGTCCAGCAGTGACCGACGTCGTGGAAGAGCATGTCATGGACGTGGTTGAGGCGGAGGACGCCGCTGAAGGAGCAGGAAGCCTGGTGACCACCGCGACAAGCAGTGGCACGTCGACCGGTGGCGCGGAAGACAAGGTGGCTGATGCTGCCGAGAAGCCAAGATTGCACGTACAGGTTGAGACCGCCGAAGGCCAGGTGACGGGAGGTGGTGGTGAAGGCGCCCCCGACGACAACACCGTGGCAATGCAGCAGGACGAGGCCGTCAACGACGGTGACCGGCCAGCGACTCCCGGTGGCCCAGTCAAGCGCCCGCA
The DNA here is from genome assembly GCF_013339745.2 of Dermacentor silvarum. Classification (NCBI taxonomy): domain Eukaryota; kingdom Metazoa; phylum Arthropoda; class Arachnida; order Ixodida; family Ixodidae; genus Dermacentor; species Dermacentor silvarum. The sequence continues at coordinate 34,392 of NW_023605591.1, forward strand.
CGACGAAAGTAACCGGGACGAGGGTGCAGGAAGCACCAGCGAGGGGCCGCCGACGAAGACGCCGCTTGGGAGACGCATGGGCTTCAAGCCTAAGCCGAATGTCCCGACCGAGAGAAAGCCTGAGGACAATGCGCCACCGACGAACAACGCCGGGAAGCCGCATGGACCCGGAGGCGGCTAGCCAAGGGCTAGTCGTGAACGGTAAGCACCATGCTCCGGGCCTACCTTTTCTATAGTCCAAGATGGCTGAAATTCCGTCCCTTAGTATTGCCACATTAAATGTGAGAGGGTTGGCGGCTAGTCGTAGGCAGAGTCAGCTCCTACGGTTGGTCACTGAACACGACATTGACGTACTAGCCATCCAGGAGACTAAGGTGGACGGAGAGGAGAAGACCGGGAGCATGGTGCGGCGTTTCACGAATAGATATTTCGCGGTGGTTAGCCATGCGATAGGCACATCGGGCGGGTGCATACTTTTTGTGAAAAAACTGCCGGGTCTAGTGATTGAAAGTGTATATTCTTGTCAGTCTGGCAGGATAGTTTTTTGCGATGTTGTTATGTGTGAAGCTGAGTTCCGCGTCATATGCATATACGCGCCGAATTCAGCGGATGAGCGTGCACTTTTTTTTTCTAACCTTGTACAGTATGTACGTTGTGATAGGCGCGTAATCCTGCTAGGTGATTTCAATTGTGTGTTGAGCGCTAAAGATAGTCAGCAATACCGGTATGCGTGACAGAAGTAGTGACGTACTATCAAATCTTATCTGTGAAAATGAACTTGAAGATGTATTTGAGTGTCTGGAAGATGGGCGCGAAGTAACCTTTACGCGTTTTCAGGGCAGTAGCCATGCGCGACTGGATCGCATGTATATCTCCTTGGATATAATTCCAACATGCCATGGTTATTGCGTTTTACCAGTGTCGTTTTCCGACCACTGCCTAGTCAAATGCCATGTAGGTATCGAAAAAAGGCGAAATGCTTTTGACTGGGATAAGTGGAAAATGAACGCGGTATTACTAAACGATGAGCCATTTGTAGAGGCAGTACGCAGTATGGTTACTGAACTACGTGAAGGTACAGCTGAAATAATCGCAGATAAGTGGGAATGTTTCAAACAAAAGGTTAAGATGAAAGCCTTAGAACGATCGAGCTGCTTAAAATTTGAGAAGGGAATGAAAGAAAGAGGGTTGCGGACACTGCTTAAGCAGCTGATAACGCTTGAATGTCGAGATCCCGGTGCGTACAAAGATGACGTGCGAAGCGTCAAAGAAAAACTCGAACTGTTCGACAAGGAGCGTTATCAAGGTGCCATTGTGCGCGCACGAGCAGAAGCGCTAGCGGCAGGGGAGACGCCCACTAAAGGGCGCTTAGTCTAGAGAAGACGCATGGACGACAAAGCCATGTTGATAAGATATCAATAAATGGGACTGTTGTTGAAGACAACGAAAGCATAGGTCGCGCCTTTTTCGACTACTACCAGTCGCTCTTTGCGTTTCAGGAAGCAAATGTAGAGGCCTTTAAAACTGACTTTCTCCACCGCATGCCGCGATTGGGTGAAGACACCAAAGAGCGACTGGAAGGAAAATAACCCAGGGGGAAGTCGAGAAAGCAATCGACGATTTGAACATGGGCAAGTCGCCGGGACCTGATGGTCTCAGCGCTGCGTGGTACAAGGCTTTTAAAATTGAACTGGCCCCTTTGATAGCAGACGTATTTAATGACGCATATGAACAGAACTCCTTGCCACCTTCCTTTGGAAAAGCGCACACCATACTAATCCCTAAGAGCGATCAAACAGATAAACTAAGGGTCGTGTCATCATATAGACCGATCTCACTAACAAATGTCGATTATAAGATATTTATGAAGATTTTGGCAAGTAGACTTCAAGGCGTAATCAAGGATATAGTAGCAGACCACCAAACTTGCGGCATCAAGGGGCGAACAATCTTGTCGAACATCCATAAGATGCGCTGTGTTCTCGAGTGCTGTGACATCACCTATCGCGGCGTTGCAGTTCTTCAGCTCGATCTCGAGAAAGCGTTCGACTGCGTCGCGCATGCTGTTTTGTTTGCCATCTTAGATCATGTTAATGTCGGTTCCATCATCACTGAGGGCGTGGCCTTGGCGTACCAGAACTGCACAACAAGATTAATTGTTAATAAGTCACTGGGGGCCCCCCATTAACATCATGCGTTCAGTGCGCCAAGGCTGCCCCCTCAGTCCGCTTCTGTTCGCTATTTATATTGAAGCAATGTGTCTGGCGATTACTGAAAATAACAGAATACGCGGTTTTAGACTAGCAGCGACAGAAGTCAAGCTGCTCGCGTATGCAGATGACATTGCAGTGTGTTGTACGGACAAAGCGAGCATAACCGAAACAATTAATGTGGTGAAACATTTCTGCGATGTAACTGGCAGCCGAGTAAATTGGGGCAAATCCCTCGGGCTGTGGCACGGGGAGTGGCCGTCTGCTCCGGACCATTTCGCGAACGTCAACTGGGTCAAAACTCCGCCAAGGTATCTCGGGGTTCCCCTCGACTGCTACAATAGTAGCGATGAATACTGGAGGAGTCCTAAATAAAGAAATGAGAGAAAAGGCAGACAGATGGGCAGGCACTAACCTGTCCATTTTTGCAAGAGCGACTGTGTGCAACATGTTTTTTATATCTAAGTTATGGTATGTCATGCAAGTGTTGTTTTGTTCTAGAGCAAACGTGCAAAGGCTGCACAGAGTGTTTGCTGTTTTCATCTGGGGTTCGACATGGGAAAGGTGCAGCCGAACAAACTTGTTCAGAAGAGTGAAGGACGGGGGTGTGGGCTGGGTTCATCTTTTTGTAAGACAGATGGTAAATCGATTTTTGTTTTTCGGGATGAGCGTGACCCTTCTTGCGCACTGTGTGCCAGCTCAGGTTGAGCGACGCTTTGCCGGAATATGTAGTTAGTGTAGAAAGCATTGACCACAACACTGCGTGGGTATTTCAAGGAAGTGGTCGATAGTGTACGCTTCCTCTCTGTGCGCTTCTCAAACGATTATCTTTGTGAAGTTAAAGGAAACACTGTATAGAGATCTTGTGATGTCCTATTACCGTGCAAGTTACAGAGCATATACAGTGGAGCGCCTGGACAGGATGTGCTCAAACGGTGTTGAACGCATGCAGGTACCACCAGGCGTAAAAACTTTTTTCTTTATGCTACATACAGGAACGCTCCCCGTCAAGACGTTTATGAAAGAACGGGGTTTGTACGGTAACATGGGGATCGCCACTGCTTGATCTGCAAGCAGCCCGAAACAATAGACCACGTTTTTTGGCCACTGTTGGGAGGGGGTTTACTTCTGGGGATTGTGTTACAGCGAAAACTCAAGAAAAGAATTGCCGCTGACCCCCATGGGATACGATTTCTGGCATGTAAGGATGGTGACGGGGTCCCTTATGACTTTACTCATGTTGAATGCGCTCCACTGTCTATGGCGGGCACGAATGGCGGGGTACCATTGTGAT
>NW_023605592.1:0-33886 GCF_013339745.2 Dermacentor silvarum
GCTGCTGGTCAACCAACACCATTTTCGAAAGAGAAAAACATATTTACTGTCGCAGCGTTTCATGCGGCGTGCCTAATAGTAAGGTGCAATCATGAATTACCTGCATTTTGAAAATCGCAGCAGGTTTGAAAATTATGAAGCACAGCTGCCATGCATATTCACGTCTTTTACGGGATTCTAATGCTGTCTGTGATCGGTTGAACGCCTCTCTATGAGTCCTTAGCCATGATGTCGCTCAATTGACACTCGTCGGAAACCGATGGGAGTCGCGAGTTTCGGGAGACAAACATTCCAGGTATAAGATGCAATAGCAGCACGCCCTAGCTTGCTTTAGAGGCAGTTTCATCAAAACAAGTGTCTCTATTTGCATGAGCGAAGCGTCCACAAGCTTGCACGCTTCGAAGTAAGATTTATGAATTCCGCTTCTTTACATGGGCGAATTCTTGTGTGGTGCTTTTTTGGTATAGTGACACGATGTTACGACGGAGTGCGTGCGCACCAGAAGTGTGTAACTCTGTATGTGGTTCTGGATAAACAGTTGTGGCATCATTCGCCCTTAATTTGTCTGTTTATTGGTTGGTCGGTCCGCCACTACGCGCCAAAGAACCCCAGACAGGCTTGCACTTATCGCCTACGCTAAGGCTCAGTTTCTTGGAATAAGCTAACACATGAGCAGTTTCAAGCTGTTTGGTGTCACAAAACTTAAAAAGTTGAATTGGAGCATGGCCAGCAAGCAGACATTATAATCAGGCTGCGTGGCAAACGAAGGTGCTCACTGTGAATGAGGACACGGGATTGTCCTTCGCGCACACACACACACACAATTTCCGTGGACACAAAGCTAAATCTGTTTTGCTATAGAAGTATGGTTGCCTATCTAAACACTATCATTGTTTATTTGAAGAAGATGTTTTTGTTTAACTGGTAGTGGAGAAAACGCCACCTTACATTCACGAATTAGCGCCAAAACTGAGCTCCGATACATCAGCGCTTCGCCGCGGTAACCCGCCACGGTGGCTTAGCTATGGTGTTGCGCTGCTAAGATGAGGTCGCGGGATCGAATCCCGGCCACGGCGGCCGCATTTCGATGGGGGCGTAATGCAAGAACGCCTGTGTCCTGTGCTTGACGGCACATTAAAGAAGCCCGCTGGTCAAAATTAATCCGGAGTCCCCACTACGGTGGCTCATAATCAGATCGTGGTTTTCGCACGCAAAACACCACAACTGCATTAATTCGCGACGGATATTTAAGTATTTTTTTCATATTTCGAACGTTCTAACTGAGGAAAATTTCTTGACACTTGCTAGGCAAATGTTCGGTTAGCTTTGAAAGCAATGTAGTCTCCGTGTCAAGAAGAAAAACAACTGACCGAAGTTAAGAAAATTAAATTCTGGTGTTTCCGTGCCAAAACCACGACATGATTATGAGGACACGCTGTGGTAGGAGGAATTTTTACTACATGGGGTTCTATAGCGTGCCCCAATTCACGACCACAGGGGCATTCTGCATTTCGCCCCCATCGAAACGCGGCCGCCGCTACCGGATTCGGTTCCGCGCATCAGGCTTAGCAGTGCATCGCTGTGGCCACCACAGCGGGTAGAGAGACCGAAGGACGCGCTCTCAATGTCCGAAGTAACGACGAGTTGGACGAAAAATTTGTGGGCGATGCCGCCACTTGTTTTTCTGTCTTCACTTTTGTCAGCGTATTCCGCCTTCGCCGATTACAAAGCGGTCGCCGTGTTGTCCCGTATGCATAATTTGGAAAATCTTAACTATTATGCTTCTCAGTGGCCCTTTAGGCCCACTGCAATGAAATGATACGACAACGTAAAATGTCGAGTTTCAAATGTTATGTTCGAAATACTAGTGGATACATCACCAAATTCTCACAAAATAGATGATGTTAATACCGTAACTGAAGAAAATGCTGCCATTACCGCTCGCCCGAAATGACAGTAATCTGTTACGAATCAGCGCGGCTGCCATGTATGTATATTAGTAATGCGCTCACTGGAAGTCTCGGAGGCCGTCGTATGGTATTCGAGTCCAGGGGGAACGCATCGGCTGGAAAGGAGTGCATTGTTTAACCACCTGTATAGCGCTTCTATGTAGCCCATTGACATAAAAATACTGGGAGAGACTTCCTATGATTAGGCGGCCGATACTCTTGGGTAAAATAAGCATCGTGTTTTATGGCAAACGTGTTTTATGATTTTCTTTAAACAGGTTGCGTTTTCGCGGAATGAGTTGCTCACCTGCCGTTTTCCCCGTATTAGTATTTATTTATTTATTTATATTATTTATTATTTATTTATTTATTTATTTATTTATTTATTTATTGTTTAATACTCTCAATCCCTTGGCAGAGTTATTACATGAGCGGAGATCTTTAAAACACAATTAAATATAACAACAATTCGCCCCAGCAAGAATGCCTTTGGCTTAAAGTGCACAAAAAAGCAAAAGAACAGGTGAAGAGATGCGCAATGCATAGTGCTAGCTTAAGCGCAGGACTTCGCATAATTATTCAGTCAAAGGCAACGCTCGCTGTAGAATCACGCCGGGCGGCTTCCTGTTTGGAGAGCAGTCCCGGGAGAGAATGGGTCTGTGAAGTCGGCAGCCGTTCACACGCGGCTCATCGGTAAACCGAGCCGCCTGGGAAGCACGCTGGGGAGTGTTGCGCGGCATTCCGAAGCATGTGGCGGGGTTCGTCAATTAGGCAAGTGCCGTTGCGGCCGGAGGTAGCGACGAAGCGCTGTGCGCGCGGAACCCGTGAGTGCGTGGTTACTCCCTCGAGGCCTAGGCAGCGCGGGAACCGACGCTGCGCCTCGCAGAGCGGTGGCCACGTGGAGCGGCGGGCATGCTGGCGTAGAGCTTCCTGGAAGTCTCACCAGGGCGGTGGGACGAATGGTTTTGGAGGCCCATGGTAAAATCAAAAATGGTGCAGTGCAAGGTGACATGGGTTGGGCTTCTTTCGAAGTCGGAGAAGCGCAGAGCAAAATTAGTTCCGAATAAAGGTTAAGGAAACATGGATGAAAAGAAATGGTCGGCTAAAATTCACAAATATTTGTACCTCAAAAGCGTATACACGGAACGGAGGAAGAGGTCACTACTAATCTTGGCAACAATTACGGGGTAATTAAACGGTAACTATTAACAGAAAGGGGGAGAAACAGATAGGGTAAATTAGATTCAAAATATGGAAACAAATAAGACCATAGAGATGTATAAAACAGCCAAGAAATATATGGGAGGAAAAGTCCGTATGATAACGTAAAGGCCTTGCTAGTGAAGTCCGAATGCCTGCGAGAGAAGTCAAAACATACCTGAGCTATAAGAGGCTGATTCGCAACACTATAACAAGATGAGGCATGTGTATGCTGTAAAAAAAATGAAGAAATACAGGAACGACTAGCACGTTGTAATGGAATACATAGATATTCCCGCCGTGAGACCCGTAGAGAATAAACACCTTAAGAGCACGCGAAGCTTTGAGCTTTAAAAATGGAAGGATTAACTGGCCTGCAGTAGAGTTAAGTAAGAGACGGTTAGTTGGAAGAACAGCAGGGAAGAGGTAACAGAACGGAGTCATGGCAAGCGTAGGTAATGGTACAATTTTTTTTAGGAGGAAACACTTTATTAAAGACCCGAAATGAATGCGCAAGACACTGTTTGGACCGATAGCTTAATAGCTAGTAGCCGGTCCATTATTGACTTTGCATACAGGTTATGTACAAGGAGAAAAACAAGTAACGCTCACATGTAACATGTCCGTGAAATGTAAGCATAAAGTGTTACTTAAAAACACACTATACCAAATTCTAGCAACCACAGATTCATACTTATGCAATTGAACAATTCTCTGAAGGAAACAAAACATTTCACAACCCAAATCAAAGAGGAAAAACAAAGAAAAACAAAAATACGAAAAAGAAAGAACAATCACGCAGCAGTAACAAGACATTTCACCGTTCTGTTTGGTTAGATAAGTAATACAGTTTGCAACTCATCTCAACATCTCTAGCGACTTTTATTTCTATTGGTAGCTCATTCCAAACTTTGGCGCCGGCAAACTGAATTAGCCGTTCACCGTACAAGTTGCTACATTTTGGTAGGTTAAAATTGAGATTAAAAGCATGCCTAGTATCACGGTTTGGGAAAAAGAAAATGCTCGACGGTAATGGAGAATTAGTTTGAATAATGTGTTTATCGTGATGCAGATCTTATAACTTCGAAATGACATAAAAGATAAAATACGAAGCTCTTCAAAAAAATTTGTGCTTGATAGGCAGAATGCGCTGGAGCTAATAATCCGTAATGCCCGTTTTTGAAGACGCAGTAAAGGCGATAAGTATGTCACATATGTAAGTCCCCAAGATTCAATGCAATAGCTAATGTGAGAGTGACAGAACGAAAAGTATAGAGATCTAAGCACGGAAGATGGAATGATAGTGATTAATATATAGTGACAATGATTAATATAATGATAGCCGTTTTGAATACGGAAGATCGACATGAGCTGGGCAAAAGGCTAGATAACGATATATGTAGTAAACCCTGAATAAATTAAGCAGGCTAGGCGACTATTTGTCCCCGCACTGTTTCAAAGGGAATGTCAATAAACAATCGTCAATTTAAGCTACCATTTGAATGATGGGTACCACGTGGATTCGTCCGTAAATTTGGTTCAGGACGTTCTTGTGGATTTATTGATATGTTTTTCTGCCGTAATTAGCCTAAATATTCAGGCTATCATATACGACATTATTTTGTTAACATGATTAGTTAAATGCGAAGTTAAAAGAAGTCCTTTTAGCGAGAAGCCCGAATGCAGCAAAATTTCACTTTGCCTAAATTGGTTATCAAGGCCAAGGCCGAGACACTCCCGCACCATCCATGTCAACAGTGGGCCTCGATTCCCACGTGCAAACTCATTCGCAACAAACGATCAAAGGCGGTCAAACCAACAGAAGCGCGGAAGGTCACTCTGTGACGTCGGCTCCGGCAGGAACTTCCCGGCGGCAGTTTGAGCAATGGCTACAGCGTTGAGAGAATCAGCCATTTTATCTGCAGTAAGGCAGATAAAATGAGAAATAAGGCAGTGCGACATTAGCAAATCCTGATTGGGAACTACCTATGTCTTTCTACCGGTACTAACGTATGGGGCAGAAACATGGAGGTTAACAAAGAAGTTGGAGAACAAGTTAAGCACCGCGCATAGAGTGATGGAACGAAAAATGTTGGGCGTAACGTTAAGAGACCGAAAAAGAGCATTGTGGATCAGAGACCAAACGGGTATAGGCCATATTCTAGTTGACATTAGGAGAAAGGAATGGAGCAGAGCAGGCCATGTAATGCGTAGGGCAGATAGCCGGTGGACCATTAGAGTTACGTAATGGGTGCCAAATAAGGAAAGCGCAGTCGGGGATGGCAGAAAATTTGGTGGGGGGATGAAATTAGGAAATTTGCAAGTTGGCATCAGCTAGCGCCAGACAGGGGTAACTGCAGATCGCAGGGAGAGGCCTTCGTCTTGCGGTGGACGTAGAAAAGAGGCTGATGATGATGACAATGATGATGAAGGCTTATAAGAAGTTATGCGAGACAGTTACTTGACAAATGAGGCAGGATCTACTCACGCACGCTCGGAGCTGCCGTGCGTGCCAAGCAGCGAAACCTCGCGCCTCTTGGTGCCCACCAAGTCTTTGTTACAAGTGATTAAAACGAAGAAAATTCCGGTTTGATGGCGTGAAAGCAAGGTGAACCTCATCCAGAAAGGCGAAGGTCATAAGGATAGGACAAGCACGTACAGGGCAGTTACAGTAACTTCGGTGATATACATAATGGCAATGCAAGCCATAAAATTAGAACTGTCGAAATGGGTGGAGAAAAAATATGTACAGTCGCAATCTTTTTGAGGGTGAACACGGGAGCGCGTGGCTTTCTATGTCACCAGCACCGCCAGACGGCAGCCACAATATCTGCGCGCATGCTCGGGGAGGGTAGGCTCCTTTCGTGCGCATTACGTCATCGTAGCGCGCGTGTGTCGTCTGCTAGCAGTTTTTTCCCCTCAATAGAAACCAAATTATGACAGAAACAACGATTTTGATGCTTTAATTGGGAACGTTGTGCTTCTTATGCTTGGTGTTTTTTAATTACTTCAACTTTTCACTTTGTTTAGTTTTCCTTCTCCTGTGTTCTTACATGTGTTCTTATCGTACAACGAACAGGCAAGGGAACACAAACATCCGAACTTTTATTTGGTGCAAGTTCAACGATTGATCCGTTAGAAGTAGTATTAGTAAGCAGGAATATTTTTCTCTTTGATGATGTTAGTATTTTGTCATACAACCCTTTGTGGAAACGACTGCTGCCATCCTAGAGGGCAGTGACGCGTACAGCGCTGGCACAAAGTCATGATACGCTCGAAGGTCCTCCCATTCTTGTCGAACGGCTGCCCACAGCTCGTTCCCAGTCGTCGGGCGGACAGGTTTTCGCACCATGGCTGCTTTGATGTACCCCCATCCCCCATATATTTTCGCAGATGTTCATGTCAGCGCCTTTGGCCGGCCAGGAAAGCATGCTGATTCTGCGATTTTCTTTATGTTCATTGACAACTTTTGCCGTGTGAACCGGCGCCAGGTCATGTTGAAACATAAAGTCGGCATCGGGAAAGACGCTGTGGGCGTAGGGCAGCAACATATTGTCCAAAGTTTCTGTGCAGTATCGCTGCGATGTAAGGGCACCTTCTATGCGATGCAGAGGCCCGAGACCATGCCTTGACATCGCACCCCACACGTTCACGCAGTTTCGGCCACTCGCGGCGACTCTCTGCACATTGGCTGGCTCGTAACTGCATGGAAATCGTATTTTTGACCATCCATCGCAAAATCTAACGTGCATTAAGAAAAGTTTCTTACCGTGTGGCTCTGGTTCGCCAAACTCGTATACGTCGGTCTTGTTGAGTTGTAAAAGTCGACTCATCCGAGAAGAACGCTCGGCCCACTGGAGACGTGACTTCTTGTTCGAAGCAGTGACGACTGGCTTTCGTGCCCCTACAGAATTTCGCAGTCCAGCAGTTCGGAGGCGTCGCCGGACCGTAGCAAGGGAAGCGTCCACATCTAGCTGCTCCCGCACTTGCCTCGCGGACTGTAACGGGTTCTCGACGACAGCAGCTACCATAAGCGCGTCTTCATCCTCCGTCGATGCCTTTGGTCGACGCCTGTGTGGGGCATCACAGATTGGGCCTTCTTGCTGAATGCCTGAATAATCCTGTTGACGGTCTTTAGCGGCTGTGCACCAGAGCACCGATGGAGCGCTGTGAATATCCCTTGAGCGAATATTGTACGATTTTCCACCTCTTTTCTTCGGGAACGGGGGCCATGCAGAAATTCAGTCGCTGCTCTGACAGATGCGGTAATGTGCAAGAAATATATACGCTCCTCAATGACGAAATCCGCTTTTTAAATACGCCCACAAGTGTCATGAGCATGCGTGGCCTGGCTACATATCAACAATGATCTTGAGAACGCCCACAAAACATACATATATTTCGAGTTTATTGATGCATCGTAGGGAGCGTAATGAGAAGTTCAACGTCGTCACCATTCCCGAACCGTACGGCTACCTTATTGTGGTACGCGCGCAGCAGACGACACGCACTTGCTTGCGTGACGCAATGCGCGCGGCGGAGAATTTGCGCACGCCGGACACACTGCGCATGAGCAATGCTTCTTGTTGCCGCCGCTGAACCGCGCTGTGAGCTCAGAATGCCACGCGTTCCCGTGTTCACCCTCAAAAAGATTGCGACTGTACTGGGGGAACTACAGAAAAGGTTCAAACCATGCAGACGCTTAAAGGATAACATGTTTGTACTAACTGAGTGCATCAAGATTTCCATAGCTCAGAATAGACCTGTATGGATAGCATTTTTTTTATATTAAGGGAGTCTACGACAACGTAGACAGGGAATTGTTATGGGATTTCTTAAACGCAAAGGCATAAATGACGATTTCGTGGAGCTGCTGAAGGAGATATAATATAGAGACAACCGAGTAAAAGTTGTATGGGAAGGTCAGAAAGGTAATGAAGTGCTGGGAATACACCAAGGATTGGAGCAAGAATATCCTCTGCCTCCATTGTTGTTCACGCTTCATGTAAGGGCATAGAAATACGACTGGAAAACAGCGAATTAGGGTTTGATTTATCCTACATGCATAATGGACAAATGGTGCAACCATTGGCGTGTGCACGGAGGGGGGGGGGAGGGGGGGGGGGCTGGCCCCCCTGCTTAATTTAAAGAAAAACGCGTTTTCCTTGATTGCAACTGCCCGCTACCGAGCTGGAAGGCGTCTAACGTAGCATTCGACATTCCCGCCTTTGGCCGCCAACAGCGTTCCCCGGTATAACATAGCGCTAGAAAAACTCGTAGCAATACTTACTGCTACGCTTGTTTGCGTACGCTGCTGGTATTGCGATATTTTCCCAGATAGAATAACACCAATGAGTGACCCGGGCATTGTTGTGCAGTGTGCATGTCATCCACGTGTTACTGCCGAAGCAAAGCCGCTCCATATGTGTGTCGCAATTTGGTGAGCCTCTATTTATCCTGCCAAAGTGCCACGCCTCCGAAATGCGACATGATCGACCCATGTATACCGTGAAATTTAACGAAACTAATGTGGCCACGATTTAATTTTTTCCTGAAGTTGAGTAAAAAAAAATGTCACAGTTTCGCCCTAAGGGCGAAGCGATGAATGCGATAGCAACAAAGCAATGTCATACGAAGTAAGGTGAGCGGCTTTGGTAGCAATATGAATTGTAGTAAACATGAGCTGATTAAGTAAGCAGGTGTGCTGCGGCGCAAGTAGACCGACATGAAGAGAGACTCGATGACCACGAGAAGGCGCGTGTGAAACGGTGGTGTTGATGAGAAGCGCTTACCGTGGGCAGCGCGTGCGAAGGGACACACCTGTAGCGCTGCACTGCCGACCCGGGCAGCATTGCATGTGTAGCGTGCGTTGGAAAATGTGGCCCGACTATTACTAACTGATTGAACAAGCGTGGTGTGAGCGCGCACAAACAAACATGAATAGATCACACTGAATGACTGCAGACAACGACTGCCAAAACGCTGGCAGCAAGCGCATATATACGCCGCAGCAGCGGGCGAAGGTACGTGCGGTCCATCGCTTCAACGGAAACTGAGCGGCGAATGCATGGCGCATAAAGGTCAGAGCCGTGTGGAGAGAAGAGACGGTGCGGTCGAACGAACGACGAGCGCGGTTGTTGGCAGCGTAGAAGTGCGCCCCCCCCCCCCCCCCCGCTTCTTCCGGCGCTGGCTTCCCGCTTCCTTGCTTGCGCGTGGGAGAGATAAGAGACTGTGCGGACGAGCGACGAGCGCGGTTGTTGGCAGAGAAGTGCCCCCCCCCCCCCCCTGCTCCCTCCGGCGCTGGCTTTCCGCTTCCTTGCTTGCGCGTGGGAGATTGAGTGCGTTCGCTCTCCGTGATAGCGCGCGTCCCGCACGCTGCCTCTGGGGCATACGGCGCGCGGCGAAGATTTTATCTATACGGAACCTCACGGCGACGGCGACGCCGACGGCAGAAATCCGGTTTAAGTGTCCATATAATTGCTATCGCAATAAAAAGCGGTGCTTCCGCGCCCACAGGTTGTTTTTCCAGGATGCGCTCTAGCTTCTACGTGCCTTGTCACGGCCCCCGCATTTATTTTGACGAGGCTACGAGCCGCGCCTATGCGCTGAACGAGCTCAACAGTTGGTCACCCACGAGATGACACTTGGGGAAGCGGTGGTTCGTTTCCAATATATCATGCTTCATAATACAGGTGGTACTAATATTGTGTAGCAAGTCTTGCTACACAATAAGTAAGAGTCTTTGGACTGTTTCTTTTTTGCGAGTTCTGATTTGCGAGTTTACGTGTGTTAAAAGCACACGTAAATTCTCTCGTCGGAGAGTCATGTGGCCCAAAAAAGAGTTGACGCGTCTCTTCACGGAGACTTAGCAAGCAGGACGTACCTACAAGAGTAACACACTCTCTTTTTATTTCTCAGAGTTTAGGAGACGAGTTCTTAAAGTATCATTATAGGTAAGTTGCGGGCACGATAACTGGGAACGTTCTCTGCGCCTTCGCGTGTCGTCTACCTGTGATAACTTCATGTCTGCCTGGCCTGCATCGCCCGGTCGTGGAGCCTCCCGTGTCCGGTTGATGTGAGGGGCTCCAAGTTCGGGTCGTCCTCGGGACATCTAACAAGCCGATGTGAGTTAACGGCAAATGCGATACCATGGTAACTGAACACCTTCTCCGATTTTATGAACTGCCGGAGTATATATATTAATAATATTACAGTTTTGTTTGCGTACAACGTTGAAATTGTCTTGGTATTCGTTTGTTCCCCCTACACGTGCATAAAACATACCAAAGTCAGATAGAAAAGCGCTACGAAAAATCTGCGTTTTGAAAGGCGCGCATTACACGACTTGTTTGCGTCTCCGTTGGTTTCGTTATGCACGGAAACGCAGCGAGCACTATGGTAGATTTTTCGGTTCAGCCCATTGTCGTAAAAGTACGCCCTTTCGAGCGTAGCAGTTGTTTCCATGCCGCTTCGTGAGGTTTAAATTGTGGCGTGCACAATCCACGTACGACGACATCACAAGCATCGCGGACGAGAGAATCCGGAGGAGTAGTACGCGAAAAAGAAACCATACCGTCGAGGCACGACTGCGCCGGCAGTATGGTTTCTTTTTCGACGGCATAAAACACCAACGCCAAAGTTCCCTCCCTCTAGTGCGCGCAACGAAAAAATGTCACAGTTTCGCCCTGAGGGCGAAGCAATGAATGCGATAGCAACACAGCAATGTCATGCGAAGTAAGGTGAGCGGCTTGGTAGCAATATGAATTGTAGTAAACATGAGCTGATTAAGTAAGCAGGTGTGCTGCGGCGTTAAGTAGACCGACATGAAGAGAGACTCGATGACCACGAGAAGGCGCGTGTGAAACGGTGGTGTTGATGTTCTAGAAGCGCTTCCCGTGGGCAGCGCGTGCGAAGGGACAGACCTGTAGCGCTGCACTGCCGATCTGGGCAGCATCGCATGTGTAGCGTCCGTTGGAAAATGTGGCCCGACTATTACTAACTGAATGAACAAGCGTGGTGTGAGCGCGCACAAACAAACATGAATAGATCACACTGAATGACTGCAGACAACGACTGTCAAAACGCTGGCATCAAGCGCATACGCCGCAGCGGGCGAGGTACGTGTGGTCTATCGCTTCAACGGAGACTGAGCGGCGAATGCACAGCGCATACCGTGTGGAGATAAGAGACGGTGCGGGGCGAGCGACGAGCGCGGTTGATGGCAGAGTAAAAGTTCGTAAGTTTCCATAGTTTCCATGTGCGCCCTTTGTTTTGGAAGACGGTTAAGCATTCTCCTGTTTCGGCGGAGGTCAACGCCGTCGTCTGTTCGCACTACATATGACCGCGGTTTCGATGCTGGTGCGATGACTGTGGCCTTGGATTGCATGTCTATCACCCTGACCAGGTCACCTGATTCTAGCTTGGGAAGCCGTCTGGCACGATGACGTCAGTTGTAGTAGCGGCATTGCCGCCGCCTGACCTTCTGGTCGCTAGCCACGACTTCTTTCGGGCTGCTTTTGCCCGGATTTCGATGAAGTGGCAGCATTGGGACTCTTGTCCTCAGTCGCCTACCCATAAGTATTTCCGCAGGACTAACCCCAACAATGCCGGGCGTCGACCTGTAAGCCAAAAATTCCAGGTAAGGGTCGTTAGACTTTAGAAGGAGGTGCTTAACCGTCTGAACCATTCTCTCTACTTCCCCGTTGCCCTGCGGGTGCCTCGGACTCACGGTGACATGCGAAAACCCGTATGACACAGCAAACTGTTCAAACTCAGTAGCCACGAACTGAGGACCGTTGTCGTTCACCACGCACTCAGGGATTCCATGCCTAGCAAAAATACTTTTTAGTCTATCAATGACCGTTCTAGACCTTGTGGAAGGAAGGATGGCTACCTCAGGGTAACGTGAAAGATAATCCACGGCGACAAGGTATGCCTGGCCGTTGATTACGCACAGATCAACTCCCACTCTCTCCCAAGGAAACGATGGTGTTGCGGTTGCTTCATGGGCTCGGCTAGTTGCTGGGCATGTGCGCAAACAGTGCACTGATTCACGAACTGTACCAGTTCGGTGCTCAATCCTGGCCACCAGACAGAACCTTTAGCAACACTGCGACAACGCCCGATACCTTGGTGCCGATCATGCAGTCTGCACAGCACTTCATTTCTTATACTGTGGGATTACAAGCCTTGTTCCTTTCAACAAGAGACCATCAATCATGCTAAGGCATGCTCTATCTTGCCAGTATATAAGGTATGAGGAAAGAAGGAACATTCAGTTTCCTTGGCCAATTGGTTTTACACAGCCTGCGCAGGTGTTTGCAAACGGGATGATTAATTTGACATTGTCTCACTCTAGATAAAAATTGTCTCCCGTTTCCAAGCCAAGCAAACACGCCTTAGAGTATGCTGTGATATCTGACAAACTCAAGCCTTTTCAGAATCGCTGCGTGCAACAGGGGACCGCGAAAGGGTGTCGGCTGTGACTAGCGATTTGCCGGAACGTACTGGACACTGAAAAGATAGCGTATTAGGCGTAGCCGGAAGCGTTGAATTCGAGGGGGCATAACATCAATGGCCATCTGGCCCAGTAACGATACTAAAGGCTTGCGATTAGTTTCAAAGGTAACGTTTAGGCCACGGATGTACTCGTCAAATCTTTCGGCTGCCCACGTCAGTGCTAGTGTTCTTTTTTCTATCTGGCAGTATCGCCGTTCTCTGTTCATGAGGGATCGAGACGTGAAAGCTATTGGTCTACGGTGACCGTCTTTCTACGTTTGAAAAAGGACAGCTCCCAGTCCGAAAGAGGATGCGTCCGCTGAAAGGATGGTAGGAAGCGTTGCATCGTACATGGCCATACACTGCGCAGAACAAATTAGCCCTTTCAGCTCGTTCAGCGCTTTTGCTTCGTCACACCCCCACACCCATTCGATATCTTTGTGCAAAAAAGCACGCATCGGAGCAGTAGTTTGCGCCAGGTGAGGCAAAAAGCGACCTAGGTGATTGGCCATACCGAGCAAGCTTCTCAGTTCGGTGACATTTTCTGGTGCGTTTAGGTTCCTAATAGCGCTACCTTGGCTGGATCAGGCTCAATTCTATTCTCATTCAGAATATGGCCCAAAAATTTTCACTTTATTAACGCCAAACAGGCACTTTTTTTGTTCAGAGTAACGTTTGCGCTAGCTAGGCGTGACATAACATCATCTAAACGTTCGTCGTGCTGGGCTTTCGTATCACCAAACACTAAAATGTCATCCATGACGTTGACAACACCTGGCAGGCCACATAGGATTTCAGACATCCTTTTCTGGAAATACTGCGGAGCGGACGTAATTCCGAACAGTAGTCTGGTAAAACAGTACCTCCCGAATGTAGTCAAGAACGTAGTTAGTTCTTCAGAGTCCTACTTAGTCGGACTTGATGGAACCCCGAGAAGGCGTCAAGCTTCGAAAACCATTTCGCACCCGCCAGAGAGCCTAATGCTTGATCGACCGTAGGTAGCGTGAAGCGCTCACGAACAACGCACTTGTTTAACTTTGTCAGGTCGACGCATACTCTCAGTTCCCCCGACGGTTCGTTACCAGGACTATTCGTGCGCACCAATCAGTGGGGCCGTCTACATTTGTATTATTCCCATGCGCACGAGTCTCTCGATTTCGCCTTTAGCCTTTCCATGAGCGGAATCGGCACTCGCCGCGTAACGGTTATCGCATGTGGAATTGCGCCCGGTTGTAGCCTGATAGTAGTTCCCTGGGATAGTGCCTAGACTACGACCATGCGCGGAAAAAGTGTCTCATATCGTTGCTTCTCTGCAGTAAGTAACGAGTCGGCAAATTTAACGAATACTAAAACTAAAGCCTCGAAGGCTGAAGCCCGAGAAGAAGTACATCGCGAAGAGGGCTAACGACATAGCACGTTTGACGGGCAGTCCTTCCTTTCCACGCAATCTCTGCGACAAATTTGCCTAGAACATTGAGCTTGTTGCCGCCCCCCCCCCCCTGTAGTACCTCATCTGCGTTATCCAGGTGGGTGGGCAATCCTAGAATTGTAGAAGGTAGAACCGACACTTCTGCACCCGAATCAACTTTAGCAAGGATAGGCACAGAGTTTATGAGAACATGCACATAGCGCGCTTTACGGGCCCGCGTCAATCGCGCAAATGAAAGTTTCTCCGGTACCATGTCGACAGCAGAGACGCGTACCTTTCTTTGCACTGACCCAATTAATTTCTTGAGGCAGGCTTTCGCAAAATGTCCTTTGTTACCACAGTAGTGGCACTTGGAAGCTTTGGTGGGCAAGTCGACCTCGGGTGCGCGTCGCCGATGCAGTAGGGGCACCGTCCCCATTGTGCTGCGGGCGTTTCTGGTGTCCCACGGCGTCCACGATGGCGCTTGGTCCTGAAGTCCTGGCGGGCTCCCGATGTGGACACCTTCCGGTCGAAGGCTCTGCTGCTGCTGTCGCACGGTTTCCTTGAGGCGAGTCCTTGGCCAGCGCTGTAGCCAATGTCAGCTGCGGATCCATCTGCAAGGCATCGGCCGCACAATAGTTGCGCGTCCGGAGACCGACGACAAACCTGTCATGGATGAGTATCTCTTCCATATCCCCGAAGTCGCAGCGGTCTGCCAGCACGTGAACTGCAGTGCGGTGCGAACTGATTCATGATCTTCTGGCCATTGCTGGCGTCTGTGAAAGCAGGCACTTTCATACACACATGTTCCGCTCTTTGACGAAATGACTGTCGATCTTCTGCTTCACGACATCATAACTTTTTTGCTTCTTCGTCGGTCAGCCCAAATGTAGCAAAGACTTCGCGGGCTTGGCGTCCCATTGTGTAAAGTAGCGTGCGTACCTGGGCCTCTCCTGAACGTTCGTTGAGAGCTGTGGCGAAGCGGTAGTCATCGAAGTGGTCAATCCACGCGGCCACTCTGACGTTTTGTCAAAGTCCAGCGGTGGTGGCTGCTGGAGCCCGGGATTACCGTTGCGGGCTTGTTTGCCATTTTCTGGAAATGCTGCCGCCCACGTCCTCAGCGAGATAGTTGACCACCGCCAGTTCTGACACCATGTGGTGACACATAGGAGTGCGACGCGTATGCGTGTCGGGATAAACAGTCGACGAGCTGCGCTCTAGGTGACGAAAGGAAAGAACGCCTGTTTATTGTGTTGGCCGGATAATATACACTCTGGGGGACGTCACGTGGTTAAAAGTAGCTTGGCGCACGCAGTTGTCGCCAGCCATTTGTCGTGACGTCACATGCCGAACACAGGCAGGCGATAACAGCACAGATACCACATGGTAATCATTTTCGTCTTGAAAATTTGCGTGTATGGGGCTTTGTATAAAAGATTGCCCTGGCGATGAGCGACGCACACAGTGCATACGCCAGAAGTGTACTAAGATCGACAAACTCACAATATAATGATGGTTTTAGCCATGCGAAGCCTATTAACGTCACCTGCATAACGCCGAAATACCAATAGTCTTGCGAATGTATGGCAGTATCAGGAAAACCCCCGCTGCTTGGCAGTTTAATCTTGAGGAACACGTCTATTTGACGTTATATTAACTATAGTGACACTGAGACGGGCATCGTGAAATTCACAATGATGAAATGATTGTTCGCGTTGAGAGTGCCCCACAGCCTGACGATTTTGGTAGGTTTTAAAGAGAAGTGAAGTCACTTTTGAAAAGAACTGTGAATGCCACAACAGATCAAACTTTTTTAGTGCCTTTTCATTCGCATGACAGCGAACTAAAGGCTATATTTCGATTTTAGGGCACGAACATTCTTGCCTTTTCACATTAGAGAAACGTCAGCGTTCGATTTACGCACGTTCGAATATGTCAGCTTCGAATACGTCAGCAAAAAAAAATATCTAGCCATCTAGAATGCGACCAGAATAACATGCGTTGGGATGCAAGTGCAATAAAAAAATCTGCTTAAAATGTATAATCTATGCTGGGTATTGCAATAAACGAACAAAAATTCAGTGATTAACGGCAAATGCGAGAGAAACGCGTTAGCAATACAATCAATCATCATAAAAAACATTATTTATTTTTCAAAGTAGGATTACAACAAGAAGGATATGCCGAAGAGGGTTCCAGACCAGTCCTGTGTAAATAAACATTTAAAGAAGGTATGTGACAGCGAAGCCTACTAATAGTTCTAAAGCGAAAAAAACCAGCGAAAACCAAGACGCAGGACCAGAAGGAGGCAAACAACACACACAGTCGCCGTTCTATCAACCATTCTTTTTATTTCCTATTCTGTGTGATGACGAGCTGAACCAGGAATTTTTTTTTTTCGGGTGAAAATCGAAATAAAGGACATACTTATCAACTGAGAATAACAGTTTCATTTTGAAAGAAGCAAGTGTCTGTCATCTAAGCATAACATTTCATTTTTGACAAACAGCAAGTTTCATCAACAGAATTCCATGGAAATGTTGGTATAAAAGATTAATGGAAGAACGCCTCCAATTCCTCGTTCATTCCGCCATAGTCGGATTCGTTGAGTACTACGAAGAGTACACAACGAAGCTAGCATAGACAAATGGGACAGGTTAAGTCATTCAAAAGCATGCCTGCATTTTTTATGACACTCATCTGGGTGTCAAGCCTACTGCGTGTATACAGGGTGATCATTTTTCAGTTTTATGGAATTTTTAAAAATTGACGGTTGAATATAACATAGTTCCAGTCCTTGCGCGGGCTATTCAGTGAGGCTGGCATTACTTGCACGAGATATCGAAAAACAAATTCAATAATTAACAAAAATCCGCCAATTATCTTTTCAATTATTTACTTTACCGCGCATATTGCAATTTACGAATTGCAGCCGGTGAGTTTGCAAGGCGTGGGCCGCCAGTTTGGAGTGGTGCGCCATCAAACTTGCTGTAAAAATGCGCTGTTGTTCCACTTACTTTTTAACAAAACGCTATTTTATGCATTTAAGCGCAAAAGTAACTGAAACGCCATGTATTTTGTTCCACGCTTTGGGAAGTAAAATCTCGAAACTGGTGTCATCCTGGAAATTAATTTCAAGGGAATACGTCTAGCAGCTCGCCGGCTACAATTCGTAAATTGTAATATGTGCCATAAAGTAATTAAGAAGCTTATTAGTACATTTTGTTAATTAGTTTAATATGTGTTTCCATTTTTCGTCCTAGTAATGTCTGCCTCTTCGAATAATCCAGCTCAATGACAAGAAATATGCTATCTGCCACAGGCGATTTTTTAAAGTTGCATAAAACTTAAAAATTATCACCTGTATAGTACCAGTAAGGCGACAATAACAATATTCCAGTGCTTGATGGTGGGATAATATTCTTTTGTGTTTGACAGACGAAAGAAATATCTCAACGCCTTGTGCATGAATGCTTTATTATGTACGTCTTTATTTTTATTTTTTGCATTTTTTTTCTTTCATGTTAAAAAACGCTGTATGACATTAGGGAAGTAACAGATACCATCTTGCTTTGCATTTAACATTTCGTTTCGGACTGTCTACGGGAAAAAATACTTATATGATCGAAAGAACTGGGTGCACGACGTGTGCATATTCCAATAAACTATCGTGAGTTATCATGATCTATTCTCAAATGCCGGCCATGACCTTCGTTTTGGTCTTGGAACTTCGAGAAGTCACTGTTGGCAATAAAACTTTTTCCTCTTTTTATTATTGAACAGAACGTCTGCTCCCTTACTTCTCTTGGAGAAGGAATTGGTGATGAACTTTATAAGGGACGCTTCTTTGGAACATTGCCGAACCACAGTCTATAATATCACACTAAGTCCAGAAATAAGATCAATTTTTACGCTGCGGTCTCTCAAGTCAGCGTTGGCCATACTATGTGCCACAGTCATCTGAAGTCTGGGGTATACCGCTTAAACCTCGGCTTCAGCAGAGTTCGCTCTTCGAAGAGACTCAGTTACAGTATAGTGCACCACCATTTCTAGCCACTGTTTCAAGTAATTTGGCGCCATGTGTTCATGGGCTTCGGGAAAAATATAGTGAGCTAAGACGAAGAAAAAGGAGTCCAGTATTCTATACCCGGTGACAACTTCTTGAGGCAGCGCAGCCAACGCTACGGAGCTGAAGCACGCATCTGCATGTAGTCCGCGAATGCGAGCAACTGGAAGCTACGTATAGCGTTAAAACAATTCGCCCCAATTTTAGTGGCACGAGCACCGAGCGACACTCTTTCTTGCGCAGCACTTCAGGTTAGAGACCGACTTCCGGTTGACACAGAGGTGGGACGAAATTAAAAATAATCTTAAAAAAATAAAAAGAGGTAGATATCGATGGTTCTACTTCGATATGTACAGCCGTACACCAAAGCACACAGTCGTACTTTAGACATTTACTGCATCAGTACAGGTTCCCGTCAAACTCCAAGACCACAAGTGCGTCATCAGTGCCGTCACAATTTTAACCAGGGGTACCCGCTCATTTTAATTAAAAATAAAAACAGCTAATTAGATCTACACACCACCTGATACAGAGTGAACGCCTTCACAGCGGAGGGGTGACGTCACTCCCTCTCTCGCTTCTCCTCTCCGGCGCGCACCTCCTACCGTCGCTCGCTCGCGCGCGCCGGCTCCGCGCCGGGGCGTTGCATGCTCTCCCGTCAGCGGTGGAGGGGCGCGTAACGTATGCTTCGTGCGCAATCCGCCAGGGCGCTACGCGTCGCGCCCTCCTCGCCCTCCTGCGCTCCCTCGCCCGCTCCTCTGTGCGTGGCCGTTCCCGCCAGTTCCGTTCGCTCGCTCTGCGAGTTCGGTTTCCCGCCCTACACCAGGGTACACTGACGCCGAGGTGCGGGTGCCACTAGCAGAACCTAAGTCAAGGATTAGGGTCGTTTCTCATTCTGTGTTACGGTTGGATCAAGATTTATTTCATGACAGAAGAAAACGTTTGCTTAGGAAAATGATTCCGTTACTTGCCGTTCCTGGCTATGGCTTTGTGGTTTTCCTATTCCTGTAAACCGCCAGCAGAACGTGTCGACGCAGTAACTCAAAAGCTGAAGCTCCGCACATGCAAGCACGTGCGCGTAGCTTTGGCTGTCTGGCACAGAAGTGGTCCTCGGGTATAGGAGTTATTCGCAGAAAGTTTTAAAAAATTCGCCGTGCGGCAAAGCCGCACTAGTATTATTTTAGGACAAGCTTGATGATGTCATTTACCATAAAGTATTAGCGAAGCCATCATTTTTTTCTTTTAACTCCCTCATCAAATTTTCCATTATGGACGCCTTTTCTTACGGTTTAGCTTTTATTAGTTGTTACAGTAGCTCGAGTTAAGTCGTAGCTCGGTTTGAGCGGTGAATTAATTTTCTGCATAAGTTCGAATGGCCCATTGAGCGAAATGCAGCTCCACTAGGGTGAAACCTGGGAGATGCGAAGAATGCAGTCATCATCATCATCGTCAGTCTATATTTATGCCATCTGTAGGACGAAGGCCTCTCACTGTGATCTCCAATTACCCCTGTCTTGCGCTAGCTGATTACAACTTGCGCCTGCAAATTTACTAACTTCATCAGCCCACCTTGTTTTCTGTCATCCTCGACTGCGTTTCCCTTCTCTTGGTATCCATTCTGTAACTTTAATGGTCTACCGGTTATCCATCCTACGCATTACATGGCCTGCCCAGCGCCATTTTTTACAGCAAAGCTGTTAAGGGCTCACCTTTCGGTTGTCGCCTCCGGCAATAGAAAAAAAACTCACATTGGCCGTATGCTATATGTGCGAGTGAAAGCGCGCGAGGGCGAGGGACACGCGCTTTCACGGGGAGCGAACGCTCGGCGGAGAGCAAACGCGACTTACGTGCGAGTGAAAGCGTGCGAGGGCGAAGAACGCACGCTTTCACGGGGAGCGAACGTACGGCGGAGAGCAAACGCGACTTCCCAGTGGAAAGGGAGTGGTGGGCGAGTAGGGCATCGAGGCACTCCAGACCAACGTTCTTAGACTAATACCCGTGCCACACGGGCAAAGTAAAGTGCACTTTGAGCGAGTGCACTTCGCGGCAAGTGTCATTCGCAGGCTGCCACACGGGAACGCTTAGTGACACTCACTGCAGAGTGCACTCGCCGACGAGTGTGTTCGGCGAACTCACTTCGCGGCGGCGAAGTGTGTAGCCTCGTTAGCAATGCTTAGATGATACATAAAGTGATATTGAAAGATGAGTCCGGAGTAATTTTTAATAACATTGTTTTAAATTGCTGCGTTACAAGATAATAAAATGTGCCACACCGCACAAGAACGGCAAAAAAAAAAACTACTCTCGCTCTCGGGCTGTTCACGACCACGCCGGATAATGACTGCGCAGTTGTTTGGCGGATCGAGTCGCTTTTACTGTTGCTGGTCAAGTTGCCGTCGTTGCCGGCGCTTATAAAGGTGGATTGTAAATGTTTCTAACAAAAGTAAACTGTTTTCGTGCACACATCTTTATATTAGTAAATATATGCTTTCCCCTCTGACTCCCGGTTGCCATGGCCGTCAATTTGAAAGAACACTTTTCTTTCTCGTGTAGCAGCGCACCGCCAAAGTGACACTCAGCGCGCTGAAGTGCACTCGCTCAAAGTGCACTCTACTTTGCCCGTGTGGCCCGGGTATATAAGAACGTTGCTCCACAGAACACCCATACAAACTTAGAGAAGGGAAACTGTACCTTCCATAGTGCATCGAAAATAAGCGTAGTGGTGGCGTTGTTAACTAAAGTATGCAACCGAGAGATGGCGCTGGCAAAATCAAAGCTAACATCATCATCATTACGCAGTGAGCATATGGGTGCTATGGTAGCGGTCGTAGGGCTCGTCGCCCTGCTCGCTCGCTGGTTTTGGGCGTTTTATTACCGCTTTCGGGGCGGTATTCGTGTGTACTGTACTCTAACATGACTACAGATATTTTTATTATGTCGCCAGGTCACCGAGAGGCCTCAAATGACAATAAAACACTTCAAACAAGTAAGCTTACATTGTTTATTGTCAATGGTGAATGAAGCAGTACATGCTCACAATTTTCATACAGGTCAAGTGGACTTAATGTTGTCCGCCACTGAGCTTACAACATACAGAAACACAGATAACCATCTCTTTAATGGAACCCAAGATGAAATCGAGTGGAGTATTCTCATCGTGTTCGGCGTGTCGCTAAAGCAGGGAGGCAGCGATATTATGCTGAGCTACCCCCGTACTTGTATTGCGTACAGTGCTGGCTGGCGTTTTATATTTTCTGCGTTTGACGATTTCAGCTAGATTAGAGAAGAGAACATAAAAAATTGCTCGGCAAAGATGTACTGTCAGCAAGATAAGCTCGAGCTGCAATGTCCCTTTGCTTTCATAACACATTGGCGAGAGGCGCGAAGTGTAGGGGGGGGGGGGGGGGGGACAATATGCTAAATTTTACATCATATATTGTCTGCTCTTATATTTCTTCATCAAAACTTCTTTTGGGCGAGTTGGTACATCTTGAAAGTTTGGGGTGACAGCGCAAACAGACGACCAACCAGACTGTGTGGCCCTTGTGGTCGTCTGTTTGCGCTGTCACCCCAAACTTTCTCAATATTTCTGCTGCCCATTTAGTGTTCTGGTGCGGCAGTAAAGGCTTTGAAACAGTGGAGTACTCGTAGGGAACCCAAGGAACGTTATGGAGACAACAATGCCTACAAGAACTTCAGCAAATATTGTGTGTATAAACAAAGACACTAAATCAACTTATAAGCAAGCCCAATTAATGCTCACAGATCCTTCGAAAATGCTACTTGCGGTTTCATGTTGAAAAAGAATCTTTGTATATGTATTCAAACAAGGCAAAGAGGTTGCAAGGAGATGTTGAGTAGCAGAGGTGAGCAAGGGAAGCCTCAGCTTGGAGCCAACGTTTCACCAAGGAAACATATTTGTGAGGGCCGAGATGAAGACAAGCTGCCAAGTTTGAATGCTGGGCGTGTTGGTATAGCATACTAATGGTTGGATTGCGCAACATTTTTCAGGAGACACACAGAGAGAAGACAAGTTCCCACGCTGTGGTTTCCCTTGCTCATCCACTATTGATTCGCTCAATGTTAAGCCGAACTTAATCTGCGAGTACATTTCAACATCTTTTGGGGAGCATGCTCGGGTTTGTCATCTGCTGTTTGAAAAGAAAGAAAAATTGTTTTTAGCGATTTCTCAAGTTTGTGAAGTCTGAAATAGGCCGGCCGGTTGTGTGAGCTTGCCTTTTCTAGCTATCTCCTATGGTGCAGGGCTAGCCTAGTTATTGATTTCATGCAAACTGGCAATGAGCTTCTTGTAGTAAACAAATGTAAAATACGCGTATCTAGATCTAATTCTAATCCTAGCACTGTCAGCAAGATCTCGGTGTACACATTACAAATAACTCAAATTGGACCGTTAATGTGGAGTATGTCCATTAGCAATGCTAATCGCATGCTCGGGTACTTACGGCGCAACTTTTCCAAAGCAGCGCCTACTTTAGAACTACAGATTTACAAGACTATTTCGCTCGAAACTTGAATATGCGTCTGCATTACGGGATCCCAGTCGCGTTAATCTTATTACTTCACTTGAACTAGTACAAAATAACTCTAACTCGTTTCATTATTTTTATTATAACCGCACCGTGAGTATAACCTCAATATAAACTAACCTAGCACTTATTCCACTAGCTAATCGCCGCAAAGTCGCCCATCTTTTGCTATTTCATAAAATTTTCCATCACACCACACTTCATGACGACTTCATACTGCGGCCTCATTACGTTTCAAGCTATGTCGATCATCCCAGTAAGGTAGGAATTGATTCATGCAACACGAAGTCTTTCTTTCAATCTTTCATCTCTAGTACATCTCAGAAATGAAACCATCAAGTATCGTAGCCATCACATATAACAAACGTTTTTGCAAAACGTTAGCTAACATTGTATAACCAGGAGAATCATTATGTTACAAGAACTCACTGCACTTGTTTTACTCTACTACTTTGTAACCACTCCCCTCTTTAATGCCATGTGGCCCTGAGGGTACTTTAAACAAAAAATGAAATAATAAAATGAAGAGTGACTGCCAGAGTTTCAGTCAACATGATGTATTATTTCCTTAAAATTGCATTGAGCGCTTTTGATCACTTTAAAATACTTAGCAGTTTCATGTAACATATTATCGTTGTGAGGGAGGATGTGATACTTCGTGGTACTAATGCCCGTCAAACTGATTTGCAAGGAGCAGACGACAGAGTTTGTGCATTAGCGAGTAGGGGCTTGCTACATTGTTTCTGCTCTGGTCGTCATGGCTATAATCACTGCAAAAGAAACAAGTTGGGACTCAACATGTTACTTCTCCGATTGTCATAAAGCGCCCTTAAAAGCAACTAAGCTTGTATGTCAAATTTCTCATTCCCGCTCAGTATGATACAGAACTGTAGACTGCTGTTTTCCTAATAGGGCTCACACCTCTCTATCTGGTAAACTTCCAAACATTTCATAGTGAGGCACGTAGTTCAAGAGGACCTGTGGTCATTGTGGTGACAGTTGAGCATCTTGTGGCTTAGCGTGGGCAGCTTGCAGACCAATAATCTCTGTTTTGTCCGTCTTCCTGAAAAGAGAAATGACAAAGCCATGACACACATGCAAGCAAAAATTGGTGAAACAAAAGTTAGTTCCATAAATGAACAAATCACGATTCTAGTTGTAGTGTTCAGAAACATACCCTGTGCGGATTCTGGCCCTTGATGTTACTTCCACTGGTGACACGTTCACTGTTGACTTGTACGTCCAGAGAGACTATAGAGTCCAAACTGATGAGTCCAAATATGAGCAGCGTCTTGGAGGTTGGAGTCGAAAGAAAAAAGAGCCTCAATTACTGTGG
Organism: Dermacentor silvarum; assembly: GCF_013339745.2. Taxonomy (NCBI): domain Eukaryota; kingdom Metazoa; phylum Arthropoda; class Arachnida; order Ixodida; family Ixodidae; genus Dermacentor; species Dermacentor silvarum. The sequence goes on from NW_023605592.1 coordinate 24,005, forward strand.
TTCAAGTGCGGGTGAGTTTGTGATTCATGTATGACAAAGAACAGTGCACAAAACGCTCCATGACAGAAAATCACACACACACACACACACACACACACACACACACACACACACACACACACACACACACACACACACACGCACACACGCACGCACGCACGCACGCACGCACACACGCGCACACACACACACACACACACACACACACACACACGCACGCACGCACGCACGCACGCACACACACACACACACACACACACACACACACACACACACACACACACACACCACACACACGCACGCACGCACGCACGCAGCTGCGGCGTGCGTCATCCCTGCCAGAGCCATCAGCAGACAATGCCGTCTGCCGTTCCCAGCGAGTTCGACAGCGGCGGAACTGGCGGGGCTTCACCTGGCTGCTGACCTCCTGGCTGAGGACCTACCTGCACAGCCGGTTGCTGTGCTATGCGACAGCAAACCGGCACTGCAGTCCCTTTCCAACTGCCATCGAGTTGGACTGACGGGGTCCCTCTTGGTCGTGAAGTTCTCGGTGCTCGCCTCCACCGGAGTGTCCGTCTCCTTTCACTGGCTGCCCTCCCATGTGGGCATAGCGGGTAACGAGGAGGCGGACAGCCTCGCTAAAGCTGCGCACCGCCCAGGAGTCACATTCACTCGAGCAGTGGCGGCTTCAGACTACTCGAGGCCACGACTGAAGCAGCTTGTACTGGCGATCCACCCCGACCCTAGGTGACAAATGGCAAGGGACCCAAGCTGGTCCCCGAGTCTGGCCTCACCAGGCGAGACAGAGCCACCCTGCTGCGACTCCGGACTGGCTGCATATGGACAGCAACCAGGCTTCATGCCAAAGGCCGCAGCGCCTCCCCCTCGTGCCGACGATGCGGCGACCCCGAGACACTCGAACACCTCCTCTGCACCTGTCCAGCCCTAGCACAGGAACGTTCGAAGGTCATCCGAGCCTATAGACTGCAGGGACTTCCTGCTGACTCATTCACCAACTTTCTGTTCCCATCTCGTTACCATCTCCCCGCACTACACAGCCTTGTGGGGTTCGTGGAGGCGAGTGGGATAGCAGCATACCGCTGAGAGTACCTGCCCTTGCCGGTCCCAGCCGCCTCTGCTGCCTACCCATGTGCGGACGAGCCCCCTGAACTCTCTCTTTTCTCTTTTTTCTTTACCTCCTACTCCCCCTCTCCCCTACGACGCTGCGCCGTGCTCCCTGATGGGCTGCAGAATGAAGCGTCTCTTCCTTATGCATAATAAACACCAGTAGTAATAACAGTGTCGACAACGGCGTTTAGTCGTTCGTCGCGTAGAATAGCGCCTCTACCTCTTCACAACCACAATATCTCTCTCTCACGTAGCCAGCGTTTTGACAGCGGCTGTGTGCGGTCACCAACAACGCGCACAACCGTTGTCGACGGCGGCGGCGTTTTGCCCGCGTTCGCACCGAACGCGCGCGGCGTTGGTGACCTGTTTATGAAGAACGTGCCAACCTTTGCCGTACACCCTATGGCGGTGTACCATAGGGATCATAAGGCCATGGTGCCTGTAGTCACTAAATAAATGAAAACCACCGGATCATTTATAGTTCTCATTCTTTAGAGAGAGAGGTTTATTTGAACAAAGGCAGAGAGGTCGGCTTGAGCGTTAGTTTGCTCTGGCATGCTACTCTACTCATTCTTTAATAGTTCAAATAACCAATTACGCCATCACATCTTAATAGTCACAATTGGAAATACACAATTCCCACCATAATACAGCTTCGCTGGTCTTCCATCTCCACACCAGTGAAAGGGCTTACAGTTTTTCCTCTTATGTCAACTAGAATATCGGCTATCCCCGTTTGCTCTCTGATCCACACTGCTCTCCTCCTGTCTCTTGACGTTAGGCCTAACATTTTTCGTTCCATCGCTCTTTGTACGGTCCTTAACTTGTTATTCAGCTTGTTTGTTGTCCTCCAAGTTTCGGCCCCTTATGTTAGCACCGGTAGAATGCAATGATTGTACATTTTTCTTTTCAACGACAGTGGTAGGCTACCAGTCAGGATTTGGCACTGTCTGCCGTATACATTCCAACCCAATTTTATCCTTCTGTAAATCTCCTTCTGATGATCAGGGTCCCTTGTAAGTAAGTGACCTAGATAAACGTACTCGTTTACAAACTCTAGAGGCTGACTGGCGATCCTGAATTATTGTTCCCTCGCCAGTCTATTGAACACCATCTTTGTCTTCTCTATATTCATCTTCAACACCACTTTACACTTTTTCGGTTAGGGTCCTCAATCATTTGTTGTAATTGTTCCCCTTGTTCCTGAACAGGACAATGTGATCTGCAAACGGAAGGTTGTTAAGATATTCGCCGTTGATTGTAACTACTAAGCCTTCCCAGTCTAAGAGCTTGAACACTTCTAAGCATGCAGTGAATAGCACTGAAGAGATTGTGTCTCCTTGCCTGACCCTTTTCTTGATAGGCAACTTACTAATTTTCTGGTGGAGGACCAAGGCACCAAGGTAGCTGTGGAATCTTTGTAGATATTTGCCAAGATATTCACGTATGCCTCCTGTGCTCCTTGATTAGGCATTTGTCGATATTTGCCAAGATATTCACGTATGCCTCCTGTACTCCTTGATTACGCAATGCCTCTATGACTGCTGGTACCTCTACTGAATGAAATGCCTTTTCATAATCTATGAAAGCGATATAGAGAGGTTGATTGTACTCCGCAGATTTATCTATTACCTCGTTGATGACATGAATATGATCCATCGTAGAATAGCCCTTCCTGAAGCCAGCCTGTTTTCTTGGTTGGCTGAAGTCAAGTGTTGCCCTGATTCTATTTGAAATTATCTTGGTGAATATTTTATACGATACTGAAAGCAAGCTAATGGGTCTATAATTCTTCAATTCTTTAGCATCTCCCTTCTTATGGATGAGTATAATGTTGGCGTTCTTCCACCTTTCTGGTACACTTGAAGCCGTGAGGCATTGCTTATAAAGGGCCGCAAGCTTTTCAAGTATGATATCTCATTCATCCTTGATTAAATCGACTGTTATTTCATCTTCTCCAGCAGCTTTCCTCCTGGTCATGTCTTTCAAGGCCCTTCTAACTTCATCGCTAGTTATAGAAGGGGCATCTGTATCCTGTTCATCCCTACTTAGAATGAAAGTAACTTGGCTGCTACTGATACAGGTCAGTATAAATCTCTTCCGCTTGTTTTACTATGTCAACGAAATTTCTGATGTTATACCCTGCTTATCTTTCAGTGCATACATCTTGCCTTGTCCTATGCCAAGTTTTCTTCTCGCTGATTTCACTTTCATTCTCACTGAAGCGAAGCTTTATAGGCTCACAATAGTCGGTGGTGGTTCTGGTGGTGGTGGTGGTCGTCGTGGTGTCACGCTGAAAAGTGGGCCGATCCTGATGGTAGTGCGGAAAGGGTTCAAGCTCAAAGGCGCATATCCCTGTGGGCTCGAGGACCTGTAACGTGCCCTTGAACTACCCTTGTCACACCTGGGACCCAAAGAGACAAAATCACCAGCCCTTCCCCGGTCGAAAAAAGGGGGTAAGCGAAACCTGTCGTCCAATTCTAGCGTGAAGGCTTCCGAAGCCCAGGCGAAACGTCAGTGAAGAGCCGCGGATCCCGAGTTGCGACAACGCAATGCTCAGGCCAAACGTCAGTGATGAGCCGCCGACCCTCCGTTTAGGGCCAACGAAGCGGAACGCCTGTGACAGCGTCGTCTTGCCACAAGCTTCACTTACCCCTATTTTCTCGACAGGGGAAGGGCTGTGATTTTTTCTTCAAACGCCCTCTTTTCAAACAGACGCCTTCTTCTCACTCGTTTTGGGGCGGCCGGCGGCTGCCCCTTGACTTCATTTGGCTAACTACCATGGTGGTAAAGCTTTATTTAGAGAGGGATGGCTCATCGGCCTTTTAAGATTAATGGAGTTAGGGAATTGGGAGATGAGGATAGGGCCAGCCTACGAGGAATGCCTCCCCGCATGGTTACACTATGTGGAGAATTCCCGATTCCGCAGCAAAGGCAAACAGCGCTCGCGGGACACTGCCGACTTCCGCCAAGGGACGGATCCACTCATCGAAGCTGGCCACTTGCCCCCGGTACTTTCGTCGGAGGGCGGCATAGTTTGGGCACTCCCACAGCAAGTGCCTGATGGTTGGCGCAGCTGCCGTTTTACACGCTGAGCAATTTGTCTGTATTGGTGGTAGCTCTTCAGTAGTGTTGCCCGGAAGGCGTCTTCTTTCCTTGTGTGCACGCCAGCGCGCAAGTACATCCGGCATCAGAGCAGTACCAGTAACGCGGTGACACTGACCGACAGTTCGCATGAAGCAACCAGGATGTTTGGATCAGTGCATTTATTCGTAGTGTTACTGTGCATAGTAATTTACTAAGGTATCTAAACAGGCTGAAGCAAATGAAACTGCGTTTCGAATTTCGATAAGAATTACTCCCTTAATTACTCCATTACGACTGTTGTATGCTCACGCTCGGCCATGCCCACCCACGTACGAATAAAATTTTCGCCGCACTGCGTATCGGTGTCGTAGCCATCGGGTCTCGCATTATCGAATAGCTTGAAACACTCAACTAGCCTCGAGCCAAGCGGTACTTAAGCCTAGACTACGAGTACGCCAGCCGCCTCGCGAAGAATGACGGTTAGCATCTCCAAGGGACGCACGCCAGCGCGCGCTTACTCCTGACCCCTCCAGGCTGGACGCCTTGGCAAACGTCGCTTCGTATTGAGCTATTGGTAGTGCTTCAAATGACTTTAAAATGCGCAATTTGAATTTGGCTTCTATCCGTGCAAGTCAAAGCCGGTCCGCACCATCTAGTAGGGTCAGACTGGAGCACGCTAACGCGAGCGCGCACCCCAGCACTACTGTGCACATGGCAAACAGTTAGCGTAGGTGCAGTAGCTACGTCTGCTGCGTAGCGTAGATATTGAGGCATCCACGGGTTGCGGTGACGAGCACTCTTGCGGTTGAGACACTCGGACAATCGCGCTCTCTGGTTGGTCTACATACATGTCGTTGCTCCAAACGTGTGGCGACGCAAGCCAGTCCTGAGCGCCCACATGTCGCCTGCTTCAGAGTTGCAGATCATTGACTCCGGTGCCCGATTCATCCACACCATACGACTCACCTAGTGGTCCTGAGCTACCCGATACCACTGGGCTCACGTGAGTCCATTTTCCATCAGCTCACGAGCCTTAAAGAGTTCGACGTGGTGAACGCCCCAATAAGCCTGACACCCAACCTAGACACGGCTCCATCGATGCATGTCGCTCACGGCGGGCACCGTTCCACCTCACGCTCTTACTGACGACATTACCAACCACGGCCCTGCAGCAAGGCAGCGTCTAACGTCATTACCGCTATTATGCACTTTTTCGGAGAGCGCTAACGAGAAAACGGCGCCGACAATGCTTAGCGACGCCGAAGAGACGCTCACAACAGCCGACAAGCCAGCAACTATCGAGGAATCCAGCGACCGCGACGCTGCCCACGTTCTCGTCGCAGAACATACGAATGACTCGCAACCGGGGAGGACATGGACAAGAATTCTACACCTTTCGCCATTGACACGGACACCACAGAAGACGAAGCCAACAACGGTGCCTGCTGGAAGGCACCGTTGCGCGATGCAACGGTGCCTTCCAAGCGATGCGCACGCAACTCTGCTGCCACGAAACAGCGTCGCTCCGTCAGAACGCCTCTGAACACCCTTCCACCGAGCCCCGGCAGAGCGGGCCAAAGCGCTTGCCTCCTCTTCCTCTCCGAGATGAAAAAGTTATCCTCCGGCTTCTCGGAGGCCTCAGATTGGATGAATGGCCCAGACCAACGTTGGCCACCGCGCTTTGGGCAGCGGCTGCTGTGAGCACAAATGACCGGAGAGACCTCATCCTAAGGACCCGGCCAGAACAAAACATGGCCGTAATAAGGACCCCATCTCCACACGTTGCAGACGCCCTGCTGAAGATCCAGGAACTGTCGATCAGCCAAAGCACCTACCCGGTGTCTGCATATCTTTAGCCGCCCCCGATGATTCGTGCAAGGGTGTCGTTCCGGGACTGGAACCAGCCACCCCCTCACATATGCTGGCAGAGGAGATGCAAGCATATGAAATCCAGATACTACAGGCTCGGATGATGGGTCAGTCGGCTGTTGCACTGGTTACCTTCGAGGGCCTATGTGTGCCACGCTTCATCCGATTTCTTGGGGCAGAGCTCCGCTGCTACCCACACCGTCCCCGCCAGCAGGTCTGAAAAACGTGCCTCAAATTGGGACACCGATCCGACCACTGCCCCAAACCGGACGTCACCATTTGTGAGCAGTGCGGCATTGATAATCCAGTCCCATCACACCCATGCTCTCCCCGGTGCAAATCATGTCGAGGGGACCATCCTACAACTGAACCGAAGTGCCCGCGACGCCAGCGACAACACTTCAACAGCGCCTAGGTGAAAAAAACCATCGATGATTAACAACGGCAACTGAAGGCCTCCGCCAATGTGCCTCCTTCATCAGCGACAACCCCTGCTTCTGGAACATCATTCAAGAAAACTGGCCGGTCTCGTTCGAAGACGCCGTCCAGATCCCGCCCCAAGGCACGGGCAAACGTAAGTCCCGTTCCCAATCCCGCTCCCAGTCGTCCTCCGCCGGCAACCAGGGGAAGCGTCAGACTGCCCCGGCATCTCAGTCCTTCCCCCAGCCCTACAAGAAGACACTACTAAGCAAGCCGGCAACTTCAGCAGCTAGCCCCGAACGTCAGCAGCCACGCGCCCCGGAGAGCACCAATGCCAAGGCGGCACCTCAGGAGGTAAGTTGCCTGCGGGATCCCCAACAGCTCGCCCTCCCAACCTCCACCCCACAACACGTCCCGCTCTACTCCCCTACCGAACACCAACCACCGATCCTTTCCAGAAATCGCGCGGCTACGCCATGACAATGGAAGCGCGTCACGCGCACATGCGTGCACAGCTCGACGCTTCTATAGAGCGCACAAACGCCAGAATACAGCCAGCTATAGAGAGCGTGCGGCAGGAATCTCTAGCGCTCCGGCAGGAGATCATAACCGTCATACACGCATCAGAAGAGCGAACACACGCCCTATTCGCCGAGTTAGTCTCCTGGTTGGATTCTATAGGCGCCCCTGCCGGCTTCGAAATCCGTGCGTCCCCAGCACCCCTTACACCCGGAGGCTTCCTCTCACGAGGATGATGGTGCCCCTTAGCAAGCAGCAGATCGTGGTCTGGCAGTGGAACTGCGGAGGATGCCGTCGAAAAAGGGCATCCCTGCAACAGTACGCTGCTATGTCCACGCACCCTCCTGATATTATCCTCCTACAGGACCCAACTGCTCCCCTTCTCTATCCGGCTTCACCACTTTTACGGGTACCTCTCCACTCGTGGGAGCCCTAGTATAAACATCGATATCCCACACCAAAATCTTGAAGTCATTACACAGGGCAGGAACATCCAGTCAAAAAAATTGACTCCAATTGCTTTTCCAATAGTAATCAACTGGGACCAATAGGAACCAATTGGAAAATGCTTACTTCCACCGGTTACGATTGGATCAGAGGAGAAACCAATTGGAGTTGCAATTGAAATGAACTGGAGCCCATGTAACTGATTGGAAATCCCTAGTTCCACTGGTTATGATTGAGTCAAAGTGAAAACAATTAAGTCCGATTGGACTTGCAATTGGAAAACTGGGCCCATTGGAAATCTTACCTACAATTAGTTACGATTGAGTCAGGGATGGAACCAATTGAGTCCAATTGGACTTGCCAGTTTGAACCAGCTAGGCCCACTTACATTCCCAAATGAGTCTATTGGACTCAATAGAATAAACTAGCTAGAATGTAACCACTGGGAAATTATACTTTCACTTTAGAACCTATTCAAGGAAACTGGAATGAGTTATAGCTATATCTGCAGCAGTACTAAGGCTATGCAAACCTGTTTCTGACAGCTGGCATCCTATTTAGGTTTTCTTTGTGGGGTATATATGTGTATTGCACTGGTGCAATTGGCCATCCAACCAATTGGTTTCAAAGTAATTGGCACCCATTGGGTACAACATGTCACTCCAACAAAAACCAATTGGTCACGTTCCAGTTGGTTCAATGGTCCAGTTATGTACTAATTTACGATTGGAAATTTTCCAGTTGGTACCAATTAGAAATTTCCAATTGGAGTCAAGTGCTTTTTTTTGACTGGGCAGTTGCAGTCTCTTCATACTTAATGTGTACAGTTCTCCCCGCTCACGAACACACTCATTTCATCACTTTCTAATAGAATTTGGACGCCTTGGGCGGGCCAAACTGGGCCCAATTTGTTCCGGCCAACTGGACCCAACAGTTCTCGGCAACTGGCCGAGAACTGGATGCTCCGCATACAGTTCTCGTGTGTGGTGACTTCAACGCTCCGCATACAGTTGGGGGGTACCGCAAATCTGAAGCCAATGGAACTCGGCTCTGGGTTACATATGTAAACTGGAGACACCTTACATACAGACCCAGGGCACCCAACACGTTTGGGTAACTGCGTCACACGTGACACGTGCCCCGACCTTACTTTTTCAAAACATACAGGACCAGTGATTGCACATGGTCCTCTCGACGAACATCTAGGCAGTGACCATGACATCGCGGCCACTACCCTACCACTGCAGAGTGCACACTGCCCGAGCAAAAAGTGCGCATCACGGACTAGACGAGGTCAGGGAGCGTCGACAGAATCCTCCTGAAGGGGGGGGTTGGTACGAGCAATGGCTCGAGCCCCTTTCTGCTGACCTAGACACGCGTACGCGCACACTGGTTACCAAAACTGCAACCCCGGACGTGGACCCGCACCTACTGCATCTGTGGGAGGCACGTAGGGGGCTCACGCGACGTTGGAAACGCCAACGCCTCAATCGCAAGCTTCGCCGGTGTATCGCCCAAATTCGCAGGAGGCACAATAATATGCTGAGACATTCGTCCGAAACAACTGGCGAGGTTTTGCGAGAGTCTTTCAGCCCCTAAGCACCGCCAAAAACATGGTCGATACTTCGCGCACTCATAGACCTCCAACTACAAAGACAAACATTTCATCGCCACGCATCTTAATAATAGTACCGAGAAGACGGCTGCTCTTCTCAAAGAGCTAGAAAAACGATTCATCCCTACCGGCACACCTTCACAGTATACCGAATACCTGCACTCAGAAGAATCTAATGAGGAAACTCGACGAGGACATTACAATCGATGAGGTTCGCGTTTGTACTCAAGATACTCCGTCGAAACACGGCCCCAGGCGCAGATCGTATCAGATTTTCACCCTTCGAAACCTCGGTGATTCAGAACTCCGTCATCTGACAAACCTATTCAATGATCATTGGCGTCAGGGCACACTCCAACAGGCATGGCGTCATGCTGACATTTCGCTAATACCCAAACAGGCAAGCCCGTAGCCGTAGCAAATTTACGGTCGATATCCCTTACTTCACGCTTCGGAAAGTTAAGGACACGTGCTTATGTGCGTCTACAACCTATCTCGAAAGACAGTCCTCCTTCTCCCACTCACAGTTCGGATTCCGGGCACATCTCTCCATGCAGGACTGCTTCTAGAGCTCAAGGAAGAGGTTATCGGCCCCCGTCCCGTGCCCAGACGAGGGCCATTCTCGCCCTTGATCTAAAAGGAGTATTTGATAACGTGGCACACGATTTGATTCTTCGAAATGTTGCAGAATCAACATGTGGTCGCCGCATGTTTAACTGCATTCGTTTTTTTTTTTCTGCGGGACAGAACAGCCACCATTGGAATGACCACATCGGCCGGACACAATTCGCCCCACA
>NW_023605593.1:0-28293 GCF_013339745.2 Dermacentor silvarum
TCTCCATGACGACCCAACGGCTGGACACCTCGGTTTTTCCCGCACGCTCGCAAGGATACAAGAAAAATACTACTGGCCTCGCCTCTCTGCCGACGTCGCCCATTACGTAAGGACATGCCGAGACTGTCAGCGACGCAAAACACCGCCGACAAGGCCAGCCGGACTTCTGCAGCCGATCGAGCCACCTCGCAGACCGTTCCAGAAGAACAGGATGGACTTACTGGGGCCTTTTCCGAGGTCGACGTCCGGGAATAAATGGATCGTCGTAGCTACGGACTACCTCACCCACTACGCCGAAACAAAAGCCTTGCCCAAAGGCAGTGCTGCCGAGGTAGCCCGATTCCTCGTTGAGAACATCCTCCTGCGTCACGGTGCCCCAGAAATCCTCATCACCGACAGAGGTACAACCTTCACGGCTGAACTAACTCAAGCCATCCTGCGCTACAGCCAGACAAGCCATCGCCGGGCCACCGCCTACCACCCGCAGACGAATGGCCTCACCGAGCGCCTAAATAAGACCATCGCCGACATGCTGGCAATGTACGTCGACGTCGAACACAAGACGTGGGATGCCATCCTTCCGTACGTGACCTTCGCATACAACACGGCCATGCAAGAAACGACGCACATGACACCGTTCAACCTGGTCTACGGAAGGAAACCGGCAACGACGCTTGACGCCATGCTACCGGATGTCTCCGACGAAGAAAATCTCCACGTTGCCACCTATTTGCAGCTTGCCGAAGAAAGTCGACAGCTCGCCCGCCTGCGCATCAAGAACCAGCAGAGAACCGACAGTCGACACTACAATTTTCGACGACGCTACGTCGAGTACCAGCCCGGAGACCGTGTTTGGGTCTGGACTCCGATACGCCGACGAGGACTTAGCGAGAAACTCTTACGTCGCTATTTCGGACCATATAAGATCATCCGACGTATTGGCGCACTGGACTGTGAGGTTGTGCCAGACGGTATTTCGCAATCACAGCGGCGCCGCGCGCGACCTGAAGTCATCCACGTGGTGCGTCTTAAGCCTTTCTACGCCCGCTGACGAACTTAGGTACTTTGTTACTTTATTTTTTTTTCTTTATTACGCGTGGTTTTGTTTTCGCTTTCACATTTGTTTGTAGCATCGGGACGATGCTTTTTAAGGGGAGGGTATTGACACGTATACATGTTTATCTTTCACCGGTGGCCGCTTTCCACCGGCTAACAAATGTTAAACGTTATCGCTCGGCGCAGGACGCGCCTGTATCGGAAGTTTCTAGAACGTTATTGATGCTTCTTTCCATTGCCTGTTTTCACCGACGCTTATGTTATCTGGGGCTCTATTCTGGACACGCATGGCGGCTGCACTGCCGCCATTATCCACCATCTTGGCTGTCTCATTGGCTGTCCAGAGGTCACGTGTTTTGAAATTTGTGCCGGGAAACGGAAGTTTTGCAAAATGCAATTTTGCGTTTTCGTCAGAATGACGAAACGTGACGTGGAGCTGCAAGTTTTATCGACTAATACTTTTGTGTGGTCCTTGGCACCTATATTGCGACTTTAGCGCTTTAAAAAGAAAGTGTACGGTAGCGTGCAGAAGCCCATGGAATGCATCTGCAATTTCGCGAATATGTGGTGGCGTTCCAAGATAGCCGGCATGTCAGTTGTTGATTGGCTGAAAGAATATCCCGTGAAGAGCGTCACAGGAAGGGCCGTTTCGCAAACGTCAATTTGACGTTGCGTGACGTTGCGCTGGGCCGCCATTGCACAGATTTTCCGCCATAATTTGTGGTGCGACGAGCCGTGCGAATTATGGTAATGAGCGGTCATATGCAGTGTCAGTCGAGAGGCATGCGTATCGCCGCATTTTCCCTGTCATTTGGGGCCATGAAAATCTTTTGTTCACAACGCGTGCTCATAGCATTTGCATCGCTCTCGGGTGGTGTTGGCATTTGTGTTTTGAACCATCATTTCTATTAAAAACACGTTTATTTGAAATAATATTGGTTGAAACTAGCAAACTTTCTGCGACATTTCGCACTTTTCACTATTGCGTTTGTATTGTAATCAATATTAATGACTTTTCGCGTCATCAAAGGCTGTGACAACGGTGACTTTTTAATTTACAAAAAGAAATGTACGCAAGACGGCGCCTTGAAGTTTCCTCTCGCGGTGCGAGTAAACAGCGAAGTGCAAAAGAGATGTCAGTGCCGGCGTTTGCGTCACTCAAGCGGATACCTGTGGCGCGCGCAACGCTATCGATAATATTCGGCCGCTTCTCAGCCAGACGAGTAGGGCTGAGTCACTTGCGGATCACGAGATAGCGATAACGCGGCCTAGAGCGTGCGCTGATCATCACTGGCAGGTCGCGTATATTGTCTCAAGGTAGAAAGCAAGCGCGTGGGCGCCAATATACGGTGACTCATTCCGTTTCCCGAGGACACGCATCCTAGCTAATGAAGCAGACGACAGCCTGCGCGCATGCAGACGACGGAAGCGAGAAACGATTTTGATCGAATAATCGTACGCTTTGAGTTAGCTGCTTTATTTTCACTGGGGAGAAAAACTGTTTTGCTTTATCAACCACGCTATGTTCAATGCCTACATTACAGTTTCTTAGGCGAAACGTCAAATTTGCGTCATGTTACGAAAGCAAATCGGGGCTATCGGCGCCATTTTGTAAGCGTCGCGCGTACGTCACGCTTCGAAGAAAATGGCGGAATGTCCAGAATAGCGGCTCTGATCGCATGACCGACGCGAATTGTCTAGAACTTTCTGGAAGACAGGCGGGCATCAGGGATTAATCTAGAACCTTCGATGACTCAGGTATAAAGCCGACGCGTTTCGCCGCTGATCAGATTTTCGACGATCGCCGACTGTGTTCGCCGCTATCGTTGTGCTTTGAGCGTAGCTTGCTTTTGTGGGCACAGGTTCGCCCAATAAACAACCAGTTTTGTCATACACAGTTTTACGACTGTTTACTTCAGCGTCATTACTACGTGACAATATCTACATCAGGCCGACTGGGAGGCATTTTAATAAGTGCCTTAGCAAACAACAGCATAATATCAAGGCAGTAATGTGCTCGTAATTGGCAGAGCACTGCTGGGCCTGAAAATGCCAGCCACGGATCAAGAAGGTGCAGGTCCTGTACTAGCATCGTGACCTGGTGCCAGGAGAAATTACGGGATCATTCTTAATAAAGTAGAATCAAGCTGAAACATACAGCAATACCTTGTTCTAACTGATTTAAATATGGTTCTGCTGAGATGAAGAAAGCTGTGTGAAGACGTGGTTTCTTGCTTGTTTGAATGTATTTTTTTCAGATTATCTTGAGAGTGCCTTCTTTTTATTTGACAACAAACGTTCACCATGAAATAGCATGTCAACTATAAAAGTGCACAGCAACACAAATGAATTCGTCAGTTGATAGTCAGTACTATGTTCCTGTTGTGCCTTTCAAATTCCCCTTTTATTGCACTGTTAACTATAAAACAGTGATATGGGGTTTATTGGCGTTTAAACCCAGTCACGCTAGGTCCAGCACAAAGAGCACCCGAGCAGTTCCAGCTAAACGTCAGCAAGAGGCAAAAAACAACGACACCGATTCTTATGTCTTTCTCTTCCTCACTTCAGGAGCCATGCGACCACAGCGATGCTTGCGCTATCTTCATCATTACACCAGTACTAAGTATCCAAGTTTACTATTCTTCGAAACCTATTTTTCGTATTCTGCTGTCATCAGTCATACAATTCTTCGGATTATTGACCCACTCTCCTTTTACTGTTTTACATTGTTCACTCACTCACTCACTCACTCACTCACTCACCTTGGCCGTACAAATAACTAAAATTATATTTACAATAATAACTTGTGCGTCGCAAAATGAATATAAAATTGCAAGGAACACTAGCAATAAAATCTTGCACATCACATTTCCTGCCTTATTTGGTAGCTTTTCACTCCTTATTAAGGTATGAAAGCTGTACTTCTCAAGAGCAGCCAGCATATTTAGATGACCATTTATTGCGAGCAGTTAAAAATGCATTATAACTGACGTGTGACATGGCTTCAGACGTGAAACAAAAATTGGATGTGATGAATTCTTGCATCAAAGGCTAATGAAGCACAAGCACATCTAGGACAGTGCACAAAGACAAACAAATAGGTGAATCATAAATAGGGAAGGGCACCATCCTGTTCTGGAAATACCTGCTATGCCTATGGTTTTGCATGCGGCTATGCCTATGCTTGCGAAATGAACTAACTACCTGAAACCACAGTTTTGTTCTTCCTACTGAAGTGGTAAAAGTACACTAAAGCAAAAAAAATTATGGCGACGGACTCTTGTCACTCCCTTAAAAGAGCTATATTTGTGACTGGCCATACATATACAGTGCCTGAAGCTAAATCATAACTGTTGTCAAAGGAAGGGTGTGCACTGGTAAATCAGTTCTTGTACAATGTGCAATTTACTTTCTTTTACAAGCAAGAAACTGGATCCTCTGCTGACATTTATCACGGAACAGAGAAATCCTTTCTCACATTCTCTATGTATTGTCTTAAATGCTCAATGCAGTTTTAGTAGCATGGTCACTTCATCGTTTAATTGACCGGTCGCTAAGTGAACCCCCAATGTAATACCCTCCCCGTGAGGGAATTTATGGGTAACACGAATAAATAAAAAAACAAATGAGTGTCAACAGCACTGTGCTGACTAATTTGCATATTTCTGGCTCATGGTATTGGTTTATGACATTACTGTTGTATGACAATTATGTATGACAATCACAAAGAATTTTGGTGATGCAAATGGCACCATGCATCCCATTCGAAACCATGCTACCCTTTGTGCAGATATTGTCACGCGTGACGCAAAAGTTCTGTACGTGGACATCACGTAGAAGTCCATATGTCAGCTTAAGTTCGCGACTGGCTGCCTGAAATTGCAATTGTAACGTTAAAGCATTGTCAAAATATATTACACATGGCAAACCACGGCGCGAAATAAATTGACGAAGGGCCAATAAAGAGGAATTCACAGTCATGTCACTGGAAAGTTCGAAGTGAACAGCTCGGACTACAGCACAGGAAAATACTAAAATGAATGTTTTCACAGAGGCGTTTCCTTTCACAAACACTGAACCAGCGAAGTCAACACCCGTGACGTTTCACGCGTAAATATGAATTAATTTTACTTTGCCACACTATGAAATTTAATTATTCAGGTACAGAGAAATTGGAGCTTCATTCCGTAGCCACTGAGATTTTACACATGTCAATAACATTTATCTCTAGGCTATTTTAACTATAACTAAGGTCAGAATGGGGACAGCACCGACTTTCAACTTGTGTATTTGACACCCCTTCTTTATTTTTTTGAACAAGAGCATAAAGCAGGCATTCCAGTTTATTCCTTCAGCTAATATACTCCTCTCGTGGGATACTAAGAGCACAAGTTGTAAGATTTGCACAGCTTCTAGGGAACTCAGGAAGTGTTGTGGGTGTAGAGATATTCTGCAATGGCATAATCAGTTCTTCCAGTGGTCATTAAAGATTTCTAAAACGCTCATAAAGTGTGTGTTTGGTTGGATAATGCAAATGTAAGCTTAACAAGTCACGAGTGCATGACTCATGTTGAGAGCCATGCTAGTTGGAGTGCAAAATACTTCGCAAAGAATTGGATGAAAACATAGGTGCCACTGCTCTCTAACCTACTGAGTACACCCCTTGCATTATTTCTCACCTGACTGCGCACTCAATCTTAAGCACTGGAATTTTCTATGTACAAAAATGCACTAATTTCATTTTGCCTTATAAAACCTTTGCCTAAGGGGCAAAAGTCATCACTTTTGCCATCAATCTAGGGGGGTTTTCTTTTTGCTCGATTATATGTTCACGTCGAACAATCGCTCAACAAGTGTTATACGCTGATGCTCTCAGTTCTTTCCATTGAACACATCCCCACTTGCAAACTTGACTGGCATGTAGATTTAGTCACCATCATCAAAATCTCAAGTACCCGCCAAAAGCACATGGTTGAGTGTCATAGAAGGAGATACACCAATTTTACATGTGTCACATTTATTTTTCTTTTGAAAGTGACTATGTGGCTTTTCATTAAGACGTAAGGTGCGCAACACGGTGTATGCAACCGTCAAAGGCTGAAATTTGGCATAAAAATAGATAAAAGGTAAGACATGAAAATGTGCCTGCTTCATGCCATCCCTTAAAATTCAGAATAACTGTAATTTCTATTTGCTCCCTCATTTTTGTAAGGTGTTAAATTATGCTAGCAGCAAGCCAAGCATGAGCTTTTGTTTTTTATAACCAACACAGGTACCCTGCTCATTGTAAGTATAATTTCACTAAGCGCATCTTCAATGTCATTCTACGACTCTTTTTTGTCACGTGCATAAATCTGTTGAGAGGCCAGACAAAAAGAAGTCACTTGCGGTTTTTCAAAACTACTGCTGTTTCAGCTGTAACATCAGCCGAAATCAGCTGAAGCTTTTTTTCAAAACATATTTCTCCTGAAATCAGCTGAAGCTGTTTTTCAAAACATATTTTAACTTTCCATTGACACTTGCTCCTTTGTGCATGTCTCCAGAGAGCACACTTTATCTTGACTTGCCCATCAGCGATGTTACAAAAATTACTAAGGTGCTTGCCAAGAGCATGTCAGAATTTTCATCTTTGTGTGACATACTGTCTTTTGAAAGTTTTCATGCCTTTGGTTACATGGTACAACCAGTATACCCACATTTTAGTTTTCTCGTCCAAATAGCATTGCAATGCATTTTGAGGCTTTGGAGTGCACTCCTATGCACCATGTGGAGTCGTGCTGAGCTGTCTCCTTGACACCATTTTGTCCTTGCAGCTGCCTTCTTGAGCTTTATAAAACAGGTGCCTGAAAAATATTGTGCGCAGAAATGAACACGAGAAAATATTGTGAAACCATGTAAAGACAGTCAAATAAAAAGGTCACGGCACTAAGAAGAAGCCTTAGCACTAAGTATTTCTACTGTAATGCAAGTGAAACATGTAAATAACTCTAATAGTCAGCTGCCAAACCAATGTCAATTTTTAAACGTAAGGAAAGAAAAAAGAAAACTGGCCGGTAGGCCTCACTCCAGCACCAGTGTTACAAAACTTCTACTAAAAATAGAATATTGGTCATTGTTGGCACACTTCGTAAATGCATCCCCTCCTCTAGGGAAGAGAGCAGTGGTGGTATTGTCTGCATCTCATTTCTGAGGTTATCAACAAATATAATTCCTCAAGAGAATTCAGCCTCTTTCTTATCTAAAACAAAAGCAATCAGCCGTCAAAGTAAAGGGAACATAGCGGGTGGAGTTAAGAAAAGTATAAAGACTACACTCGGCGTACACAAGTGGCCAACAATAACGCGAATGTGGTGCTAGAAGAATGAGGGAACATGACATGAAAAGGAGCTAAACCACCCTTACAGAAACCCGTCAAACTTATGAGACCGAATTCTGTACGCTCTGCTTATGCTGCAATTGAAGCTGATTACAGTATGAAGTACTCAAATCTGCAGTCATTTAACTGAACAGTAAAGCGTGTAGCTTTCATGTAACCTGCCAAAAAGCAAACGGCGCAAAGCTGCATGACAAATTCGGATGTGTCAGAAACACCGCTTATGACACATCCTAGGCACGTGCCCATTGTGCCCCCCCCCCCCCTTACTCTGGTTATCACTATGCGCAAGCCATAATTTGAGGATATTTCCTGTAGGCATGACAATATGGTCCTCTAGTTCAATGGATATTACTGCGTGTCATTATAAGGAGGGGTAGCAAAGCCTGTTATGGTAAGCTTACCCACATTTCAACAATGACAAGAGAGAAAATTCTCTGCGGGAAAGTTCACTGCGGCCTGCATCTAAGCTTTCTAAAAGCATGAACTTATTTTCATTTATGAGGTAAGCAGTGGGGTTCATTCTTGACCGACTCGACTCGTGCTGCAGTTTGAAATCTAGCATTTCACATTCTTGAAGGCATGTAAAAGCTTCAGTTAGACCAACGTCATTAGTTTATTAGACCAACTCATAGTTTCTGCATGACAAACGACTGGTAAACTGCAAGGCAACATTTTACTTTCATACTTTATTTCTCCGCGAAATATATCAAGGTGGTAAATACATTTCAATCTGCCCTGCAATAGCAAAATACACAGCTTACGCTTGAAACCTACAGAGGAAGGTTAATTTAGCCGTTCATGCGACATAATTTTTAAGTGCCAGCTCATACTAGCAAATGCACAGCCAAATCGAAAACAGTAAAAGTGGAGACCGAGCCAATCGCAACAATGTAGAACGTCCCTGCCACTGTAATCCTACAACAATAGGCATTATATTCAATTACAGTGCATAACTCGCCACTTTATCAGTCACCGAGTCCATACACAAAGCACCTGTTGACATTCGCACCGTGCTCGGAAACCGCAACACGAGACACAAAATCACACATAAGTTTACACCAATTTAATACATTGGCAAAAAAACTGTGAGTCTTATTCAGCCCCAAACAAGAATTCCCAATGCGTATTCAGGCAGTTTAACATTACGCGCCAAACTGACCTCACGCAGCGTGCAGCTGTATGCCTGCGGCAAGTTTCTAACTGGCGCAAGCACTGCACGTAACTTCACTGGCCGCAGATAACCCATGGGAAACACACTGTCAAGCGCACGCCTTAATATAACGAAAGCATGCCGCCAACAAGCTGACGCCTTTTGTTATGTAACTCCCTAGTTAAACAGTGCTCCGCACACCGTAGACTGCGAAACTGAATAAATTCGAACACATAAAACACAGGCTAAGCACGCTCCGCAATGGCACGGATTCACGGGCTGGTGAAGAAACCTTTTTATGGGACGCCGCGCCTCACTTATTATTGAACACACCGCGCTTCACTCAGCGTTTTCTATTTTGAAAGCTCTTACGGATACCGGCAAGTGATAAAATCGCATGCAGTCATCTCGACGACTGGCTTTTTTCTATTGACATCGAATAACGCAGCACGCATACCTAGTCCGTTGGCAATCGCGGCGGCTTAACAGGCTTAACTTCGCGATCACTGCCTGGCCATAGCTTGCCATATACGCAGAATGTGCCACGTAAGTTAGAAGTCACTTACCGTAGAGGATTTGTCGTTCAATCCAACGAACGACGAACGACTGTCCCTCTTTTCGCGGCGGCGAAACGTGGCTGACGCAAGTTTTTCTTGGATGGCCTTGGCACCCGCCGCCTGCCCGGTCCTGCCCGCTGAACGGATCATGCAGGAAGGAAAAAAAACTAGGAGGGAGCGTCACGTGACAATCTTGAAGCCTAGTCATAAAAATTTAGAGGAATAGGATGATGAGAAATAGGCCCTCACGTGATAGGCAAGCGGTAGATTTTACTCGGCTCGCTTCGGTGGCTTCGGTTTCGTCTGCTGCGGGGGTTTCGGAATATGCGCACATATTCGGCGTGGCAAACGCGCGCCGAGGTTAGTGAAGGAATTCGAGTGTGTGAAGCAGTTGAGTCTCGCCGCTTAATAAGCAGACAGGCGCCTAGGCTGTTGCGAACGAAGGCGTCGGCTAACCGGCATTGCGCCCAACAACCCGGGAGGACCACCTCAAGGACGACTGGTTGCGTTTCGGTGTGGTTTCAGGAAAACGAGGGAACCTTTCGCCCTGCAAACGTGTGAAGGCAACCAAGCCGCCCTTCCGACGACGATTCGTTGCGTTTGACGACGTCTTCTGGGAAAGAATGATGCCTTTCGCCCCCGCAAAATGTGCAGGCGATTAAGCGACCGTACAGGGTCCGAAGCGACTGTTTCCCTAAGGGAAAAAAATTCGTCCCGTCTTGTGCCCAAGGATGGACTGGCGAGCCGGAGACTCCGAACATATTTAGGGCCGTGCCGGCCCGTAGTTAAGGTAGCGTAGTCGACACTGTTGCTCGGGATGTGCTCAAAGTCTTCGGCCTCTTAGCAGACCGGCGAGAACTCCCGTCAGTAGTAGGCGCACCTGCATGATGAAGTTTTGTGTGCCAGGATGCCCTAATCGAACAGAAAATCGGCGCGATGGTCTGTCCTTCCATAGGTAAGCACAATGAACATTTCTTTTATTTATGAAAATGGAACTGCAATATTCGCGATCGTTAGTGACTACGTGCTCGTGCGAATTATAACTGACGAAATAGTGGTGCAATACTATTCAAGCCATTTTTTTCAACTTTTTCATAATTCCCACTAAGTGTTAAACATTTATTTCTCCTTGAAGTACTTTTATCAGCTAGCGTACACTCGTAAAAATCCCACGATGTGACACCATTTATTGTCGCGGATTACATTTCCTGCTATAAAAATTAGTATTGACTGAATTTTGTATGTATTTCTTGTGGCTGAAAACAACCAAAATTGCAATAAAACTAATTAATTCAAGAAACCATGAAAGATTAGTCTTCACATAACATACCAAGTTTTGCAATAGTCGCCAAGAACAATAATTTTGTAGAGAATATTCTGCTCGTTGTAACTCGGCTTGTGAATGCAAAGTTCAAACATCATGTTGCAAAGTTCAATCACTCCCCATGTTGAGGCTAAATATCATTTTCTTTTTTTGAGAAGATATGATGTTGGTTGACATATCTTAAACAACAGGTAAATGACAGTTTCGATGAAATAATGCAGTTTTACTTTAAATTACAGGAGTGAACATCATTTTCATTAATTTATTAGTGGTACCCTGAAGGCCTGGAGGCATTACAGAGGGGGCATTACATTACATTATGTATGTGTTACAGCTATATCTTTGATATTTTTGTGTGAAACCTGCACTGCAAAGTTACTACAGCTCCATTTTCCCCGAGATTCAATTAGCTGTATGTGTATTTTACAAGCACACTTAGATCAAACATAGTTTTCTACACAAGGTGATGCGGTGTGTAGGGAAAGCATGCACAGATCATGCGAGGTCTTTCGCATGACTCTGCAAAGGTTGTGTAAATGCATTCCACAGCAAATGTTATTGTTGGACCTGAAAAATATCTGGTGGGTTATTCTTTAACTGCAGACGCTCGCAAAGGGCGATGCCACAGCAATGAGTTAACCTTAAAGTGAAGCAGCTACATCCACAGGTACATAACAGCATCAAGTTGAGCCAGTATGTTGATGCACAGCTGTATGCAGCCACAATGCATGTTTCCAGTTTGATCATACCTTTTTCATGACATCGACAAACTGCAGATAAGTATATTTCTACTGTTTCATATTTAGCATAATAATAGTACACGGATTAAGTCACTTTACGAACTGAATGTCCAGCAGTTTAAAAAAGGCACTGAGAACCAATGAGTGTTCGTGCTTTTACATGCACGTGGGCGCGCGAAAATGTAAAAGTGATAGCGTTTGCCCGATCTTCGAAGGCATGCCACCCCCAGTAAGCCTATGCCATAGCCAGAAGCATGGCGGAAAGCGAACTGGCACCACCTGCAGCAAAAAAGGCTAGGTCGGGGCGTCATGCGTCTGCTTTCCAAAAGGAAGAATTAGTAGCCTTCTTGGAGAGGCATCCCGACCTAGCCAGGCCGAGCAGCGAATTGTCCGGGTGTTTCACGGGCCATGAACGCGAAAAATTGTGGGCCCAGCTGGCGGAGCTTCTGAACGAACGTGGCCCCGCAAAGAAGAGTACGACAAAGTGGCGGCGTTATTGGTCCGAGCTTGTCGCACAAATCAAGCGGGATGCAGCCGTTGTGTCGGAAGCTGCCACGTAAGTTGCACTGGTATTATAGTTATTTAAGGAAAAAGACGCCGCGGTTGTCGGTCTGTGTTATGCTCACAATGAAATGTCGCCTTATTCGTTAATTGATGAAAAGTTGACCAACTTAGAGCTGCGGGGCCGTGGTTTCACAGTGGCTTTTAGTAGTATTTATTCGTGTTAAATACGTTTCTGTGAACGACTGACCAGTTACAGTCGCGAGTAACTTTCTCATTTGGAAATTTTCTGCGTACCTCCTTCTTAAACGCGTTTTGCCCCCCATTTCAGTGGCACAGGTGGTGGCAAGCTACCAGGGCTCGGAGGGAGGATTCTTTCATTGATTGGCCGTGAATGTGCCGTGGGCTTGGGGCCTTCACTGGTGCTAAAAGACCCCACACCGGTGAGTGCGGTACTGCGTATGCAGTTTAATTGTATTTGTTTAATCTCTACTATCATGAAAGTGCAATCCATAGACTGCATTTCCACTCGACTACAGCAAACGCCATGTAAGGCGTGTAGAAAGTTCCATTAGCGCACAACTGTAGAGCTTGCACTCAACTGCATAAAATACAGTATGGTTTAGCATTGTCAAACTTTAAAATGGTTTGTTTGCGTGATTTTATTTAGGACAACTTATCTGTTTCTTTTACCATCGTTCTGCAGGAGTCGCAGCCCTCGACCAGCCAGTTGGACCTCCCAGTAGTCCCACTGCAGCAGTCGATTTCCGGTGTGTCATAGGCAGTTTTGTGCAATTAGATATGACTTATTCAATTGCAGCTTACCATTTTTCTTTTTACGAGCTAGCACAAGCATGCGTGTAACATGCCACACTGTGTTGTTTAAATTCCTTGTTCGTTTTTCTCCTCATTATACACCACAGTGCCCCCCACAAACACAATGCCAAAAGGCTTGCAGGCACTGCCTAAGGCTGGCACTCTGCAGGTCATTGCGGAAGACCAGAAGAGGCTGGCCGAGGCAGTGGAGGGTCTGCGGGCTGACACAGCACAGGCATGTAAAATCTTTAATTGCAAACCACTCTGCAACCACACAAAGTGCTTGGCTTTTGGAACCATAAGACAAGGCCTTTATGCAGCTTAGGGGCTTCGTGGGTATTTCTGAAAGAGGCCCTGTGTTAGCCTTTCTTGTTCCTTTGCTGTTAACTTATCGGTTTATTCACATGTAATGTTTACTAGGGCAACAGGAATTTCACAAGCTGCAATTCAGAGAATGTTCATAATCTAGAAAAGCATCACTTTGGGTTACCTGGCGTATGGGGCAAGTATTGCAAGCCTATTGCTTGTGCTTGCAAATGAACATCAATGTCTTTACTATCCAAAGCAGGCGGCACAGGAAATTGGTGACTGTGTAGAGGGGAGATTGGCAGAATTTGAAAGAACTCGACTGAATAACGAATACTTTCTTCTAGAAGTGCAATAAGATGACATAGTCCTGGAGAAGCAACAGCAGGAAAACAAAAAATGAAATAACTTTCATTACATACGCCTATGTCAGCATAGTACAAGATGTGGAAGTATTATGTAGGGTAAATGGCAGTGATCATAGGTCTCAAATTCCTATGAATTTTGAAGAGAGGCGCAAAATTAGTCGAGGTAAAAATAAGCCAACGTATATGCAGTCAGGGTGAGAACAGATTATATCATGCTCTTCACAAATAATTTCGCACCTATAGAACAGAAAAATGGAGAGTGAGAAGATGATAACCTTGATTTAATGAATGGAACGTTACAATTTACAATACTACGAAGATGAAATTTAAGGAGGATGTAAGGCACGAGAGCAACAAGTAACAACTTTTCTGAAGTAACAACGGATCTGATAAATGAACATGAAAGTGCGTAGCCTCAGAAATAAAACAGAACTCACCAAACTGGCTGAACTGATGGACAGAAAGATTGTTAGGGATAATCAAATTAGAGCATTGGAAGGAGTATGGAAACAGTAAAGAATTCAAGCAGGAAGACATCTGTGAGAAGAAACTTGGCATAGGAAAGATTGAGATGTATGCACTGAAAGACAATTAGGGCAATTCAATATTCTACATAACATTCACCAAGGTGATTTCCAAGAAAGTCAGCACAACACTTGATTCAAACCAAACCCAGACATACACAGCCTCCAGGTATGAGCTTTCTATAATGGAACACATGCATGTCATCAATCAGGTAATTGGAAAAGCTGCAGAGCACAACAACCTTTTTACATGGCTTCATTTATAGCAAAAAGGCATTTGGATTAATTAGATACATACAGTCATAAACGTTGCACATCATAGAGCAAAAGAAGCACAATACTCTGGGAAATATCGAGACTATGCAGCTATAATAATTCGCCACTAGCAAAGTGGAATAACAATCAAGAAAGGGATCAGGCAAGAAGACAAGATCACCCAGGTGCTATTCACTGCACAGTTAGAAGTATTCGAACTATTACACTTAAGCGGACCTAGAGCAAGCATTGGAAGGTTAATAATAGGGAAAATACAAAGATAACTTTCACTAACTTGGTGAGATAAGGTGAGATAACAGAAATTCATGAGTGACATTTAGCCCGCAGAATCTTTGGAAGAGCACCTTTATCCAGGTTAAATATCAATAGCAGGTACTGATATAAAGCAGGAAACTTATACAAAAATTTCATTGGTTGAACGGCACATGGAAGACATTACCGAATCGTGATCACCACGTTACCCATATCCGTGAAAAAAAGTTTAGAATCATTGCATTCTACCTGTTATGCGATCTGGGACATAAACCTGGAGGTTAACAGAGAAACTTGAGAAGTCAAGGACTGTGCAGAAAGCGAAGTAAAAAAAATTGTTGGAGATAGCATTAAGCCAGGAAGACAGTGGCATAGTAAACAGTGGCAACTGATATGCTAGTTGAGATTAGGAAAAAAATGGAGCCGGCGGGCAGGCCATGCACGTCTTCAATCACTTGTTGCCAATTCATAACAGGCGATTACATAAGCATGACAGAATGAATGTTAAGGAAAGAGAACTGCAGCCGAGGATGGTATGAAATTGCACAATGGGACAAAAATATGTAGGCATAAGGTGCAATCAGCTCAGATAAAACGGGATTGTATGGAGATGCATTTGTTTTGTAGTGAACAAAAATAGGTTTGTGGTGCTGATAGTAGAGACATGTGGAGGTGCGGGGACACCTCAGCCACTGGCACACTAATCGTGATAATTGGCTCTGAAAACGACAACCCCAGTTATGAAAAATAAAGCAACGTCCCGACACATTGTTTTATTATGCATACTACGCTAAAGGCTTCCACAGTTAATGGCACTTAGTACCAATAGTGCAACAAGTTTTTTTTTCTTTGTAAATAATGGTTTATATGCAGTAGATTCATTCCAACAATCCACTTTTTTTGCAGCAAAACATTCTGCTGCTGGAGGCACTGAACCGCCTGGTGGCAGTAGGCGAGTGCCAGGCACGTGCTCTAGAGAGTGTGGCAGAGGTACAGAGGGCTGCTCTGCAACAGCAGTATCAGTGCCCTCGCTGCTCTCCAGTCGAGCCCCCAGAAGACACCTTATAAACAAAGCTTTCAGTTTATTATTTTATTATTCAAGAGCACGAATAAAATTATTGCAGTAAACCTAGTACTGTGCTTATTAAGACACTTGTAACACGTACTTAGTGTCTCTTCAAAATGGGTAAAAACGTAGGAGAACCTGTGCCACTCTTGGACCATGTAAATGAAAAATACACTAATGCAGAAGCATACATGTTATTGTGCTGTTTGTTTTTTCTATGTGCAAGAATACAGTGCATGTTGATTAGCCACAAGATGAACGGTACGGGTAATTCACAATGAAAAGACAGGAACCACAGCAGGAGCTTAATAATGCGATTGCCTATAGACTGTGCATATGAATGCAACACTCCCCGATTCACACGTGCCATTACATGCATGTTCG
The DNA here is from genome assembly GCF_013339745.2 of Dermacentor silvarum. NCBI lineage: Eukaryota > Metazoa > Arthropoda > Arachnida > Ixodida > Ixodidae > Dermacentor > Dermacentor silvarum. The sequence goes on from NW_023605593.1 coordinate 15,697, forward strand.
ATACCACATACATTTTTCACAATGTCATATTTGCATGTACTAATTTTCACACAGCTTAAGCCCTTGTATAGCTCACTTGTGATGTATCCATTTCATAGGCAAAATAATTGTACACTTTATCCTTTTGTGTTGTACAAAAAGTGGCATCCTCTACAGTCGGATACAACTTCAGAAGGCAGGAGAGGCCCCGCCCAGACGACCAAAGTGCAGCAGCCGATTGCCTCCACGTCTAAAGAAATAGCCCCTCTCCACCAAGCAGGTCTAGTGTGTCCGGTGGCACGACGTCACTCTAGAGTGCGTGCCCATTGGTGCAGGCTTGTATTCACCTGCCTTTGAAGTGCTGATTCCACGGCCTCCTAATGTACCCGACTATAGAATAACGTAATGCCTTGCACTGGTTGCATATACTTTAGCAATTTGATAGCACACAATGATCAGGAACAGAAATCTATAAAGGCATCCAAGCAAAGCTGGCTGGCCACTCTTCCACTATGAGGGGCCGTAAAAAGGTCTCGCCAAATATTCCCATGATGTCCTTGAAAAAGAGGCGGTGTTTGGCACTTCTTTAGAATCAAAAACGGATTGCAGTGAATGTTGTGTACCACGTAAAAAAAAACTGAGCTTGGTTGTCACGACAGTATGAATGGAAGCTTTTGCTTCACATAGGTAACAAACTGCTCTGTCCTGTACAACTGTTGAGTCCGGTGTGGCGCTTACTATGTCAACAGTGTCAATATACAAATTACACTTTTCAAAGGCCATTCATTTAACCATTATTTTTGTACGAAGGTGCTTTGAATCAGTGCTTCTATTACATGAGTAGGTGGACTTCAAAGCAAAGCTTTGTTTGCAAACCTTCAGCCTTCCATAATTGTGTGGCAAGGCACTACTATATTGTCAAATAGCTCACACTTCCTTGGTCATGCACCAAAGAAGCCCAATTCTCTATCTGAAGTTGGATTGCGCAACAATTCGACAGCACACAAAGAAGAATAACACATACAGCATAGCGTTCTGCTGCGCGTATTTCTCTTCTTTGTGTCCTGTCAAATTGTTGTGCAATTCAACTTCAAGCCAGCTATACCAATACACCCAGTCTTCAACCTTACCAATGCTCCAGTTATTAGGCCACAATGGCGCACATCTTTGAAATGTCCCAACACAAATTAGCTCTCCAAAAAATCACCACAAGTCTTAGATTTTGGAACACAGATGTACGCACGTGCCATATTCTTTACCACTAAACTCACAGGAATCAAAGGGGCAAGCATTAACTAGCCTTACTGCTGCCGTTAAAATCATCATCATGACACGTATGGAAAGACAGTGCCACGTTTCAGTAAAGGGAGTGCCGGAGGGAAAGGCGAGGCTTACAATAAAAATAGCAGTTGCAAGGCATGTTCAATGCTAAAATATGCTGCACGTCGCTCATCCTACTTTGGCATTGCGGCAAGCTCTTACACGTTTGAGCATATCACGTTTTGTGTAATCATTGCTCTAAAGCTGTAGAAAAAGCCAACTCGCTAAGCAATTTTTATTTTTATCTGGCGGGTTGAAGACCCACTTTTCATTGGTGTCTGCACCACACTTCTCCCAATATGTAATTTTGCCTTGGTGGTTCATTACATATTTAAGCACACCGAGTTCTGCAGTGCATTGGATCTGCATTGTTCTACTGCTTAAGAATTAGAGCCCAATTAAGAGACGAAAATATATGATTTGTCCATCCACAATAACGCTGCGCCCCCCAAAAACAAACAAGAAAATACACTGAACCTCTGGCACATGCATCAACAGTGAACAGAGCAAACACCCTGAAGTATTTTCTTCATGCAAGCCAGCACACTAAGATTCTCAATGCATTTTCATTTCGCCACAAATGCATAGGCACAACCGGCGTGGTGCGACATCCGCATCTCGCACTGCAACGAATTGTGCAATGCCTCGCTGTTTCATAGTGCGGCTGATAGATTATGCATGACCAAAATTCAGCATCATGCATGCTAAGTAACTTCACCAATGAAGAGCCCCGAAGTTCTTTATGAGATTAGCATTCATAGGGTACTTCACACAGTTTGTGATATCCATTTATCTATTTATACTTAATTAACCTCTTTCCCAAGAAAGATCCACTTGGAAAGCACCCTGACAGACAAGTAGAACAATTGGCAAAAAGTCAGCAACCAGCGAAAAAGTCAGTATCATAGGCAGCCGCATGTGAGATGTTGGTAACACAAAATGTAAGTCGGCTACACAGAAGTGACAAATTTGGCAATATAGCGTGTCTAGACATTGCTTCGATGCTAATCACAGTAACGCTGACATTTGTTGAGGCGAGTTCTGTCGGTCACAGCGCAAACACTGCACACGAGGCACTGAAGCTATACGTGCACACTACTATGGCGACACCTTACATTTAACTAGTTTGACATGCACTACGGGGCACGAAGACGACGAAAGCGACGCCTCACTCTGTTGAGGTAGCTGATACTTTGAGGCCTGCCTTGCTGGTAAAGCTGCAACTTTCAGTCACGCAGGGCCTTTCCTTTCGAAAACAGCATTCGTCTAACCTGCTGCGAAACAGGCTGAGTAGTCGAAGCCGTTGATAGTGGCACAGTTGGTGTTGACTGTTGAGGTTGCTGCTCATCGTCAGTGTCGATGTCATCACTGTCATCAACCTCTTCATCAGATGGGACGGGTTCACCAGCAGCAAGGCAAATATTGTGGAGTGTGGCACATGCTGCAACTATGTGGCCTGCTCGGCCAGGCTCATGGTGCAAAGCACGGTACTTCTGTAAGCACCGGAATCTTGCCTTCAGAATGCCAATGCAACGCTCCACAACTGCTCGCATGGCTGTGTGAACCTTGTTGTACTCTGCCTCGGGTGACGGTGGTGATGGGTGGCCTGCCACAGGAGTTAAAATCCATGGCTCCAGTGGGTAGCCACTATCGCCTGCAAGGAAACAGCAGTTGTGCTTGTTCAGAATTACTACCGTGAGACTAAAAGTGTAACCATACATGCACATGTAACTATACATGCACATAGTCGTGGCCTTTCTTTGCAGTTGTGACCCTAATGAAATTGCGAATTGACCAGACGATAACAAGGTGCACTAATTACTGGAAATCATGTGTTCACAATAGAGATAAAATGGTGGCTAACAAGCAATAAATTGAAGACACATCAACAAGAAGGCAGAGTAAAATTCATCAAACTGGGACACACTCTGGACAAAGTCAGACAAAATACCTGTACTTTGCCATTAACCTGCCAAAAGGCACGATCACAAAGATCAACGCAGAATATGTTAGCAAATTGCGGTTTGTCGATGACATCGTGTGCCTCAGCAATGAAGCCGACAAATTCCCCCCCCCCCAAAAAAAATTGAAGACGTAACCTAAGCAAGTATTAAAAGAGGGCTGAAAATAAACAAGCAGAAGAAAGAGATAATATTCAATAGCCTGGCGAAAGAACAACAATTCATGATTAGCAATCAACACCTAGAACCCATGCAAGATTATGCATATTTAGGGCCATCTACTAACAGTGGAGCCTTCTCATGAAAAGGAAACCCACCAAAGATTAAGGATGGGGTGAAGTGCGTACGGCAGGTATTCCCAAATCATGACAGGCAGTTAACCGCTGCCGATAAAGCGAGAAGTTTACAATCATTGCATTTTACATATGTGGTACAAACTTTGAGACTAACAAATAAAGCCGAGAAGAAGTTAAGGACCGCACAGAGTGCGATGGAATGAAAAATTATAGGTGTAACGTTAAGAGACAGGAAGGGAGCAGAGTGGATCAGAGAACTAACGGGAGTCGCCATGTTCTTGTTTCTATTAGGCAAAAAAGATGGTCTTGAGCGGGTCACATAATGTGTAGGACAAATGATTGACAGTGAGAGCGATAAAATGGATACCAAGGAATGGGAAACACAGCTGAGGGCGACAGGTGGAGGGATGAAATTGAGGAGTTCGCAGGCTTAAAAATGAATCGGCTTGTGCAGGATAGGTTAAACTGGAGATCATTGGGAGAGGTCGTCGTCCTGCAGTGGACAAAATAGGATGATGATGATGACATGGCATTCCGTTGGTGATCTTCAGGAATAAATATCATTTGGGACCTTATTTTGACTGCCTTGTTGAAAAGTTTACACAGCAGGATGATAGCCTAGACACGGTAAGAAGGGCAATGCATTTTGTAACAGATATGACAGCCAGCTCTGTCTACGAGAGGCAAGTTCGGAGGACAACATCAAGGGACCAAGCTTATTATCTCCTGTTAAATCCAGAGATGTGCGGAATAAAACAGGAAAGAATTATTTATGCTGCATGGCCTCCTATTTATTGCAAGACGGTCATTGTGTGGCTTGCAAGAGCTGGACCCAGCTAATGTGTCGACAGTTTGCAACAATACATCCAATTTTCCCGAGATGTAAAACGTCCTGTAAAGAAGCGTCCCATGAAAATGCCATACTCGATTTCGTAAACATTTGAAAATGCTCATTTTAAACGAATATACGCGTCAAGCGCATTCGAAAAATTATGCTAGGACACTGCAGTTATGCAGCTAGCAAAAATGTTGGATAAGTAGAAAAAACATGTCATTAAAAAGATGTCAGTACCCCTACAAGCATCAACACGCATGGCCAACGAACGCTAAACATGATAATATATATATATATATATATATATATATATATATACCATGCTTTCTGCAGAAGTCTGTAACCGATAAGCTGCAATTAACCATGGCCTTTGTGAGCGAAGGCTATTCAGGACCTGAAAAACTGGTGATTCCTTCTCCATTGTTGTCTCCTGCAGAACTCAGATTTAAGTTATTTTCTTTAAACATCCATTCTATTCTCGCTAATGGCGACTTCTCTATTGTATGCATTATGTACTGTACATCAGACCTACAATATCACCTACTTGCATTTCTTTTCTGATTCGTGTGGGGAAAAATGTGGTATGGTTATAATTTTTCTTATCTGCTATCAGATTTATAACTTAGTCAAAAGGCTTGCTGTACTGTTGTGTTTAATGGGTTATAGCACAAACCGGTGACAAAAAATCACTTTTAAGCAATAAGTTTAGCTGTTACTGAACAGCAGAACCTTTCTCATTTGCATGTTGAGGCTTCATTTCCTCTTCTAATTTGGTGCTCAGCTGCCGCACAATACATTGTCATTTCCTAGGCTCTGTTAGCCCTTCTCGAGAGGGCATGCCTCACTCCTTCACTAATTGCATGGAAAGTAAAAGCAAACAAAAATTCAATGTCTCTACAGCTGTTCTTTGAGCTGTCTCTTTTTTATTCAATGCCGCAATACTTTGACATCATTTACAGGTATTTAAGTGTGTTTGTTTAGCAATCAGTATAAGCTTTAGAGCAACACATGCTGCCGCTGCAAAGCATTCTGCCAAGATAACAAATCGGCTCATGTAGTACAGTGTGATGAGTGTATACAATGAAGATCGCAACTTTCGTTATAGAGGCTCAGGGCAGCTCCGTCATGCACTCTGTCAATCATCACTGCCAGGAACTCAGCATCTTCTGAGAAACATATTTCTACCTGACTCCCTAATGTAAACTGGCATGAGTCGGACAAAATATCAGTAATGTGCATTGCAGTTGAAGTTGATTTGGCATGCTTATTTGCTGAGTTATTTGGTTACATCATATGTTTATCATTATGTTCAAGCAAAAAAATCCACTATTGCCCTTAATTTCCAACAAATTAAGCTAATGTTGTCCTGTTACCTAAAAAAAGGTAATGCATATTATCTGCCATTACTTCATTTTGAGAAATTTTGGCAGTGATTCCATGTTGCAGGAACCCAGATAAATCAAGGTTTTACACTCAATATTGATTTAGCCAGATCTGATTTATATACTACAATTACCAAGCTACACTGCTTTAGGACCTTTATTTTATTTAGATGGTGGGGCACATCAGCATGACTGAGGTTAGATGACACTGTTTATTAGAAAGGTACTGAGTATGTCACTTGAGAATGTTACCAATAAGTAATGCAGTATTGCCAGTAGTGTTCGAGGGTCACGATTATCAGCCACTGCCCATAAAGCGAATGAGAATCAGTGAAGGAAGCACACTGCCAATTGTGCCATCTTGAGCCAAACCTTTGAGCTGTGATCAGCTAAACCAAAACAGATATTTCAAATTAAGTTGCTAAATCAAGCAGGATGTGCACGTTCAATGGTGCACATCCTTGCTAGTGTTTAGCCTTAGAATTGAAGCCTATGCATTTGACTATGCCTATGGACTGTGCAAGTTTGGTGGCAAAACTAAACCTGGCTACCAAAAAAAAAACAAGTATGGCACGAGTATTTGTGACTGCGGCTTCAATCCAGGCCGTGGCAGCTGCATTTAGACGAGGGGAAAATCCTAAAAACGCTGATGTTCTTAAATTTAGGAGGGATGTTAAATAATGGCAAGTGGTTTCACTGATGTCGAGCTTTATGAAGCTGCTCCAAAACGCATGTCTTCTGCTCCAATATTGACAATTCCTGCTCCAACTTTGCAAATTTACTGCTCCCATAGCTGCTCAAAAACATGCTTGTCTGCTTTCATCACTGAGCATGCATCATAACAATTTATTAGTTTTATGGCATCAGACTAAAAAGAGTGTTTACTTCGTGTGCACCACAAAGTGTTTGAAGGCCATGGCAGCAATACAGTGACTGTGTTGCCAAAAGCTGTCAAATAAGCCTTTCCGATTCTGCGCTTTCCTTTGATGATTCAAGGGCACATGCTCTGTCTTGTGCTGAATGGACACAGCTTTCTACACCACAGCCATGTGGCAGTGGTATCTGATATCAAAGTACCACCACAGCATTTTATTGCGATAGCAATTATATGGACACTCAAAAGCAGATTTCTGCCGTCGCCGTCGCCGTGAGGTTCCGTATGACGTCAATGGAGATGAAATCGTCGCCGCGCGCCGAACGCTGTATGTGCGAGTGAAAGGGCGCGAGGGGCGCGCGCTTTCACGGGGAGTGAACGCACGGCGAACAAACGCGCGTTCTGCGCCGTGCTCCCTTAAGGGCTGCAGAAGTAGGCGTCTCTTTCCTCCTTTACAATCACCATATATGTAGAGCAAACACGCTTTCTTCCGACGCGCGAGAGGCCGTGGGGGAGGGGGAGGGAAGGGAGGCGACGTTTAGCTGCGGCACCAAGTGCCTATTTATATCAGAGGCTCCGGCAACAGTCACCAACGCCGCACGCATTTTGAGCGAACGCGGGCAAAACGCCGACGGCATCGACAACAGTTCTGCGTGTTGCCGGTGCTGCTGCATGTCCAAGTTTATACAGCTGATAAAGCTAATATCATTACTCCGTATATCTGTCTACAAATTTGCTATCGCAATTGATGCTTCGCCTTTCAGGTGAAACTGCGACAACTTTTTCAATGACATACTGCCTCCTCTTTATGCCCTAGGTCACGCTTATCTGCCGCATGTTTTGAAGTGGGTGAATTAAAATGTATTGCAATTATTTATTTGCAGGATTCTGTGGGATTTGAGGTGCCAGGTGTAATTAATTAGTTCATGGCGTCCTACAGAAAAAATTTGCTTTCAGGCCTACTTTACCAGAGTACTTAAGTCATGTTCTCGAATTCTAATTTTTTACATTAATTGAAGGCATAGGACCTCGAATCCACAGAAAAAAAAATGGTTCCACGCCTCAATGACACCTCAACATATCACATTAACAGCTCCTCTGCAGCCACTTTTGGTTTAGTTTCCGCAGGTTATACTGTATCGTGATGCCCCACCCCAGAAGGTGGTCAAGTAGCTGCGAATTCCAGCGTTTTGGCACTTGCTCCAGCTCCCTCGATCACCTCTTATGCGGCTCATCAGGGGGAACAATGTCGCGGCAGAGTATACAAGTGAGCAGGACAGAACAGGTGTCAAAACGTCACAGGGCGCTGCTTTCATGTGATCACCTTCTGGTTTACGATGTCACGATATAATATAACAATTGGTACAATCATAGAAAATGAAATCAAAAGCGGTTATAATTAATTATTCAGGGCGCATGAGGCTTGACAATATTTTTTCTGCGCTTTTGGAGGCCCTGGACTTCTATTTACACTGAAAATTATGTCTAAATACCAAGTCGGTACACTTTTAAAGAGTAAATGCACATCACGAGACATGCATGCCAAATTTCTTGACATATACACAGCAATAACTGCTATCGCCCTCGAGCATTCCACATGCACATAAATCACAAAAGTAATTTAAACGATTTGTTAAAGGCCTATGTCTAGGAATCACAGACGGCTGAAACTCTTCAGCAAGCATGCGAGTGCATACAACTGTTATTGAACATGCCAATTAGTGCCGAAATGAGCAAATGTGAGGGTGCAATTTTGACGACTGTGTTCACGCGTGTTCTCCAATACATGTAAATATTCAGTGCCTGTACTTGCGAAAAGTGTGCATGCACATAAATGTGAGACTGTGTTCCTCTGCCTGGAATATTACTCCAGCCAACCACAACTGTTTAGCATGTCAGAACACTGCAGAATGATATTGACTAATTGACTTTTCTTGACCAATTTATACATCCTAAAAAGCTGAAATGCATAAATTCCCGACACACAATGAGCACGAAGTGACAAAATTATAATACAATGAGCTCATTATGCAGAGTATGCTACCTTTCTGCAAAGAGTGATTTCAAGGTGTATGTCAAACACATTGTTGTGAAAGAAAAATAAACATTTAGTAACTCACAAGGAACAAACTGTGCTTCAATTCACAGCAGCACACAGCATGTTGTGCAGCAAGGACGGGGGAGTTGAACCTCACCCCCCCCCTAAAAATGTTTATGGTTTGTATGTGTATATAAACATGCACATATACCAACATATACACACATTAGAAACACGCATACAGAAGGTTCTATATCCCCATGTAAAAGTGTTCTGTGACGCAGAACACATTTCTTAATATTTTTATCGCAATCAGTCAAGTACACTGCTCTTGCACCAACTGCATATTTAGGAATGTCATTATGCACAGCACTGCAGTGTTCTTTGCAACCCCCCGTGTGTTCTTAACAGCGGATCCAGCCACTTAGGAAAAAAATACTTGCCAAGCAAGCAGTCGCCATCCTCAATAAGGAGCTCCAGCTGGAAATGTCGCCTAAAGGCCGATTTCCCCCAAACATGGGCATCATGGCAGGACCCAGGAAACCGGGCATCAATATCCAAGATGCGCAGGTCAGCATCGCACACCTGCAAGAAAAGTTCGAATATTTGTGCCATACTAACACAAATTATAGTTCAACGTAAGCCCAAACAGCCACATCACTGCTTAAGAAACAGCATTATTTTTTATAATTATTAGAAGTGCCCAAGAACAATCCAGTGGAAATATTTTTGGCACATCATGTAAAGAAAAAAAATTATTATTCTGAAGTGCATGCGCAAGTGTTCAGTAACTCGCCATGGTACATTACACCAATTATGACAAGCATGAAGGCAAACGGAAGGTGTACTTACCACCATTGCGTTCAAGGCATAGTGTGCTTTCCTTGTGAAGTAGTTGGCCTTGACCCTGTCTGGGTTTGACCTTGAAGGCGCCTTAATTCCTACGTACGTTCCGTCGACACACCCGACGACGTTCGTAATGTTCCCGCGATGTAGGAAGCGCTCCTTTATATATTCCCGCTCTGCCGCCGTCTTCGGGAAAGCCAGCCACCGCTTACGCACTGCCGCATCGATAAGTGCGTCAGACACATCTCTGACACAGCGGCTCACAGTACTTTGATGCCGTCCAATGTAACGCTCGGTGCCGACGCTTCCCTGAAAACTCCCAGTGCCGTAGAAACGGAGGGCGCAGAGGACTTGCTCTTCGACAGTGAGCGAATGAAGCCCGCCACGCTGTCTCCGTAGACGAGAGTCTTCGCCTAGCTCGTCGCACAGCCAGCGCACGGATGTCTTCGACAGGCGAAAATGACGCTGAAACTCCACGTCGGTCATGTACGTGAACGGGTCCAGACGGTCATACTGACGCTTGCTGCCGCTGGATGCAACGACACAGGCTGCTGCTGCCGCCGCCATGTTCCCGAGTTGAACTCGGAGGGGGTTTCGCGATGTACGAGTTTAGCACGAGTTCGCCTGTCAATCAAAACCAGAGGTCACGCCCCACGCGAGGCACGTAACTCCTGTGTGCGCACCCACCACGGTTGGGCCACGCCCAACTTTGCTGTTGTTTTCGCTGTTGTTTTCGACAACTCGCTGTTGTTTTCGACAACAGCGACGCGGTGCCGAGCTGAGACGCATCAACAATCTTGACAGCCGACATAAAACACGCACAACGCACTGTCATCGGTGATGTACTGAGGTAGCACTATCAAAAACAAAGCGTTGACTGTCGCTGGCTTATGCATATATCTTCTCGGGCTGAGATGGCCCCACAACACGGTTTCATTGCATGCGTTGTGGCGAGTAGCACACAGTAAATAATTATCGGCACGTCACAGTAGCTGCTTTGCGCCGGGGTGGACGACGATGCTGAGGAGTGCGTATCGCAGCAGTCGTTTGAGATGGCTGCTCCGTCATCGGTGATGTATCGGAGCTGATTTTGTCGACAAGGTCAGGAACGTGACTTTAGACATCGAAGATGTCATGGTCTCCTTTGACATTAAGTCTATGTTCACACGCATAACTGTGGATTATGCTGTGGACTGCTGCCGAAGAGCATTGCAAAATGACACATCTCTGCCCTCGCTCACCCCATTCGAAGTCGACGACGTGTGCCGCCTCTTGGAGTTTTGCTTGCGCAACACATACTTTTCATTTAATGGATCATTTTACAGGCAGGTGTTTGGAACGGCAATGGGAGCGTCGGTGTCAGTGCCTTGTGCCGATATTGCCTTGGAAGCCCTCGACGATAAAGCCCTGACGACGTTTCAGCCGGCTCCAAAAGTGTTCCTGCGGTATGTCGACGATTGTTTTTCCATTATCCACCGCGAAGACGTCGCAGCTTTTCTGCAGCACCTGAACGCTTTCCAAAGCACAATATAATTCACCGTTGTAGAAGAAGTTAATGGTCGCCTGGCTTTCCTTGACGTTCAAGTCATGCGTACTGCATCAGGCCTTTCAACAAGCGTTTATCGGAAGCCTACGCACAGAGGGAAATATCTGCACTTTGATTCGGCCCATCCCGTTGGACACAAACGATCTGTTGCCTCTACACTGGTCACCCGTGCTTTCCTATTGTGTTCGACTACTGACGCACGCAGAGCTGAGTTGAAGAGGGTGACGCAGGATTTGGTCAGCAATGGCTACCCCCACCAGTTTATAAAGACTGAAGAAAAGCGTGCTGCTGAACCCCCTATCAGGCCGATGAGAACAAGGAAACGGGCGTCTTTCCCCTATGCATGAGGCGTGAGTGAGTCACTATCAGGAATTTTCAAAGATTATGATGTACAAATCTGCCACGTCCCTTCAAGCAAACTAAAACAACAACTCGTCCGAGTCAAAGACAGCCTCGAAAAAGAAAAATATCCCGGCGTCATATACAAAATTCCTTGCCAAGACTGCCAGGCGTGCTACGTAGGCGAGACGGGAAACTTTAAAAGAAGGCTACAGCAGCACCGCAATGATGTAGCCAAAGGACACACGGTTTCCAGCGCCCTAGCAGTGCATCACGAGAAGACTGGTCACAGTATTAACTGGCATTCGGCTTCCATCATCGACAGAGAGAAGAAATTATCATCGCGATTGCTTCTCGAATCATTTTGCATACAATATACGACTAACACAATAAACCGGACACGGGGCCCCCTCCCTGAGTTGTACGCAAGCGCCTCACGTCTACCACCGCATATATAATAAAGTTTACCATGCATTCGTTCATTGTAAACAAGGCACCCGTACTGGGCACCGAAACGTCAATCTGTTGTTTTTGTGTTCATCAGTTGGTGAGTGTACGTTTATACAGCCATGTTTTTTCCTTGCCTAACGAGTTTTCGTCAAACCGTAGACTTCAACGGAAATTGTCGCGCCTGTGTCCACCAAAGCATCGACGCGCACTCGTTCGACAAACACCGAGAGCATATTGGACGGGCGCGCTGGAGGAATTTCAGTCCTGGTGTCGTATGGAGTTTGTCCTCCATCGCTGAATTTTCCGGACACATGTTAGAGTTGAGGGAGACAGGCCGTAGTGGCCACGTGGAGCGGCGGAACGGCGAAGGGGAGCGGCGTCTGGCTGAACGGTAAGTTCTTCGGTCTTCAGTCGATGTGGGCGGAGAAGTAGAGTGGAGCGGAGGTGAAGAGAAACGCCGGCTTTGGGAAGAGGCGCCACTGGAAAAGTTGCGTTCGGAGATGTCGTATCCCCGACGCTCGTCCTGCTGGCGCTTGCGGCAGAAACGTGAAATATGGCCGCGATAGCCTCAGTAATAGCACGTGGAACGTGACGGACGCCATGGCGGATAGTACAGGGGGCTAGGTGCTCCGGGAGTCAGTGCAGTGAAATTGGCCGATGAAAGCTCGGGCGTGGACGAGTCGTACGAGATGGTTTGCCTGGAGGCGCCAGCAGCAGACGAGGTTACGTGG